>NW_019525134.1:2080013-2089926 GCF_002814215.2 Seriola lalandi dorsalis | reverse complement strand
TGGAGGGAGGAGGGGAAACGGAGGGAGGAGTGAAAGTATAAATCAATGGGCTGATGTCGGCTGGGTGACTGCGCTCGATACTGGAGTTGGTCCCAGTGAGAAGAGAAGCAGACACATTATGTTGTAGCCTTCCAAAGCTCTTTTAGTCCCATCGGAGGCAAACTGATAACACTCATAACAAGTGGCCTCTCTCCTCAACCCGAGGCAGCATCACCAACACTGATGGACATGTACTACTGGACATGTGTTGAGGATATAGAAATATGTTGACTCGGTCTGTTTGCTGAATGTCGACAACTGAGAAAAGATGCAAGGACTTAATAATAACTCAAATCAAAGGTTTTGGTCCAGGGGTGGCGCAGTGGTTGGTCCAGACTGAAGTATCTCCACGGTTACTGGATGGATTACCATGACAGTTTGTGCAGATAATGGAAGATTCTGACTGATGTTGGTGATTCCTCTAACGCCACTATGAGCATGACATTTTTGTTTTTTTAGTCATATTCCTCATCCACGGTCTCCAGAAGACGGTGATCCCCAGACATACTGTGCGTTCTCCAGCGCCGCCACGAGTTCACGTTCCTGATTGTGAATGAACTGTCTCGTGGATTGCTTTGGAATCTGGTGCAGACTCTCATGCTCCCCCAGGACCAACTGTAATAACAGTTTGTCCAGTACCTCGGACCTGAAAGCCTGAAAACAGCTAAATTAAAGCCAAGAAAGAGAGATTGTTGTTACTCTCTAATTCTGGACCCTTGGGTGTTTACAAGACGCATGTTTGCAAATCACTGAGGCAGAGAAACCATGAATGTGATTAAGCCAGGAGTGTTTCTCTCCCCTTCCTCCTCCTCCTCCTCCTCCTCCTCCTCCTCTGATTGTGATGGTATTGGGAAGGCAGCGGCGACGGACCCCCATCACTTATTTCCCGACTTGACTGCGGGGTCGATAAGAATTAGCATTCCCCTCTAAATGAAACCTGTAGGGATTTACACGCCACGGTTTCAGACGCTCGACTCACTCTGAGCCCTTCGCTGAAGAATAAAGGTGTTCCTCTGGTATTTACGCACAGGTGTGAGTTAGTTATACAACACGACGTTTTAAATATTCTCTCTCGGTCGCTACTTTCTGTTTGATATGATAATGATCCAACCTGCGGTTCACCTCTTCAGCATTTTCCCTGCACAGGAAGTGGAAAGCGTGAGGTTGGTACGGGATAAACAGAAGAAGTCGGAGTTGACCTCCGCTCTGTTTCCGTCTCTGTCTTACTGAATACATGTTAGGGAACATGACATTTCCCTGTGATGGGGGGAGGGAGGAGTGGGGGGGGGAGGGGGCTCCTCTGGGGCCGTGCTGTTCTGTTCCATGTTAATGGGAGTGTATTATATAAGCATTGATTTTCGACACATGAATATATCATGTTAACTGCTGAAGCGTGCCGGGTCTGGGGTTTATGCAGTTGTCAATGCAGCATCGGGAGGAAGATAAAGAAACTCCATCCTCACTCTCACATGAGGAAGATGAGGGTTTGTCTCTCAGCCCTTCTCTCTCCGTCTTTCTCTCTGTGGAAAATCCAGTTTTTTCTCTGTGAAGAGTTTTAAATTGTCTTGACATTTAAAACAAAATCTACTTGTTGAGTTTGAAGCGAAGTTATTTCTTGAGGCACTTTTTGAGACACTCAGGAAATAATACTTATTTAGAAACGTGTGACCTTTGGTCAGTACCTTATGATTTCTTTTCACTAGGTTTTCAGACTCATCCCCAGACAAAGTAGCTCTGATTTGCACCGTCGATAAGTGTTTTTTATGTTGGCAGCTGCCCTCGGATGGATAGTCTGTTCATTGCCATTATTTATCTCTCTCTCTTTTAACCATCCCTCCCTCTCATTCTCTCTGTCTGTCGATGAGGGCAGGTAGCGCTGACGGCTGTGAAATTGAATTAAGCGTGCCTCCCACCCCCCTTTCCTCCCCCTCCTCAGCCCCCTCTGACATGCAAAGGTTTTAATGATCATGAAGCTGGGAAGCTTTCCAAATGGCAAACACTTAATTGAGAAAAATGAAAGGGACAGAGGTACGATTCATTCATCTAAACAGAGGAACGCAGGGTGAGGAGGGTCGTCCCGTCTTTAATTTCTCCCCCCCCCTCCCCCTTCAGCCATTTGCTCAAAAGGGAATGTGGGAAAATTTCATTAGGTGAGGTGTGGGATAAATCAACATGACGAATCTCTCCGTTCACCTTAATTGTGTTTCGCTCAGCAGAAAATCAGACAGGGGCGCCGCTGGATGTTGTGGATGCTTTTGGTCGTTTGGAAGGTGATGTAGCGTGGAGATGATTGATCTGATGTGATGTGCATGATATTTTTTAAGAGTCAAAGAAATATAAAGAAATAAAACCCAACGAGACAAACTGCGAGATTTGACAGAAACACAGGGTGCTAGATAACGATACATCCCCACTGTATAAATATAAAGGTACTGATGTTGTTGATATTGTTGATGGTGCTGCTGATGTTAATGACAGAGACTCAGACTGGTCTCTGACTTTCAGACCCCTCCTGTAACTGTAGGTGAGTTTTTACTAAGCCATTGAACGGGTGAAGGACTGGGATGATGCCGAGCTGGTGAGAGTTGGTGATGCATGATTTAGCTGATGTTTATGTCTTGGTTTGGGTGGTGCTGTGTATTTGTGAGGACTGCTTTAATTTAAAGGTCCCGTATTTTACACTTCACGATCACGTTGCTCTATAAGAAGATATATTTGTGGTTTTAAGAACCATCTCCTCTCTCAGGCTTCTCTCTGGAGCTCTACTAACAACAGGTCGGTGAGCCAATCAGAGGAGAGGAGACTCTGAGCCACAACGGTCTCCCAGACCGTCACGTGTAATTACTTTGTTTAGGTTTACAGGAAAAAATAACTGTTGGTACTTCTTCTTCTTCATATAATGTTGTGTTGGGGGTCGGGGGGTGGGGCTAGATTACGTTAGAGAATGATTGACTAGTAGTGATCGTGCAGCACTGCCTGACGCACCTACGGCACACACCTGCATCTGGAGACGGTGTTTCGCTCTCATGTCAGGAGCCGCTGTCGCTGTTCGCTCTGAGCTTTATTGGGTTGTTATTTTTTGTTATTGTTTATCATCAACAGCCATAGTTTGTTTTACACTCGTTCCACCAAGCAATGGTTCTTCATTACAGAGCGACGAGTTAGCACGGCTGGGTCCAAAGGGCTGACCCAGTAATGAACTCCTTCATTAGTGACATCATTAGCCGCCGCTACCTCAGTTTAAATCACACCGCAGGGACGAGCCCACGGGTCCGCTTAAATCACCTCAGCGCTCCCTCCCTCCATCTCCTCTCTGTGTCCGCTTAAAGCTGCACGGGGTCTCCTGCGCTGGACAGGGGTTAATGTGGGTGACCCCCCCCCCACCTCCCATCCTCTCTCAGCCCTCCTCACCCATCACTCCCAGCCGACCCGGCCTAATCTGTGATTATGTGTCAAGCAGGAGGCCATTTATTCCAGATTAATTTATTCATCTTCCTACTGTGGCTTCCGCTGCGGGGGGGATTGATGGTGCAATATATCTGAGGGAGTGAGAGAGAGAGGGAGAGAGAGGGAGAGAGAGAGAGAGGGAGAGAGAGAGAGAGAGAGATCCTCCGCTCTGTGTGCAGGGTGTTTTACTGCTCACGTCACCCCTTCCCTTCGTGGTCACCCGTCGCCAGGCCGCGTGTGACAGACAATTAATCAACCAATTAAAGTAAAGCTTCATCTCAGTTGTGCCTTGCAGATAGGTCCTAGTTTAGTTGATAGTTAGTGTTAATATTTCTCTTCGATAGGAAATAGGAAAGTGTCAGAGAATGAGAGTGGCTCTTCCACCTCCTCTGAGCTCTTCTCCACATTAAAGACAAACCCTGAGGTTCTGGAAATTCAGCCCTTTGATCAACTTAATGTTGCACAGCGAGAACATTTGCAGCCTCTGCACGTTTTCGGGTTAAATGTTCCAGCGCTACGTTGCTGTTACGCTCATGAGGCTAGCTGGTTTCTCCTGTGGCGCTAACACATGACCATGCACTGTAGACAATGGCTGCAGGAGGCGTCATTACACCAGACAGTCCTTGTTAATAATCTAATATATAATGAGCACAGAAGGGGCTGAGGTGAATACTGAGCATGTGTGAGCGTCCAATAAAGAGGCTTAGTTCAGCCACGGTGGTGCTGATGTTCTGGAGGTATCTAGAGAGTGGTGGCGGTTTATTTTTATGGGTTTCCTCCCTTCACTGAAATCCACAGCCTCGTTCTCTCTGCCTCTCTCTCCTGGAGCTGATATTCTGAGCTATAAAGGTGAAGTGGATCTCCACCACCGTGATGGCTCATTACAGAGCTCCTCCGATATCTTAGCTGGCTGATAGGCATGGTGGTGGGTCCTCACACACACAACACACACACACACACACACACACACACTCACAGACAGGCAGCCAGGCAGCTCTTCCCTTGTTCTTCCAGCTAGTGGGCTGTTGAAGCCTGTCTGTGTGTTTGCATGTGTGTCTTTAAACGGCAAGTAAAACCCTGCAGAGATGTCTATTCTCGGCAGGTGGAGACTGCTTGCTCTTGCTTTTGAGGGCCCTCAATGAAGGTGTTAAACCCCAGACACAAGCAGCGGAGAGCAGAGGCAGAGGGGGGGGGGGGGGGCTGAGGAGACTTTTAAGGATGCCCTCTGGCTGCCTGTTTGATGGAGCTCCCAGGATAACACTCGAATAGTGGGGGTAGAGAAAGGCCTTGCCTTGAAGCTATGCTTTTGTAGAAGGAAGAAGAAACTAGTTATGGGTCTGTTTCACCTATATAATCACGTCTAAACCTTAACTTCTTTATTTGTGGCCCCAGCAGCAGCAATCCAGTGGTTATTTTCAAGCAGAACAACTTCTCCCACTGAAAGATTGACTCTCTCCTCTCAGTCAAATTGCTCTGAGAAAAAATGTCAACGCATTCTGAATTTTCTTATGAGCTCTCGCACTATTTCTTGCAGCAATGCACAGTACTAGTAGATCTCTCCATGGTCATAGTTGATATAGTCAAGGCTGCACTTCTCCTCCATTACTGCAGACTGGAGGCATTGAATGCAAAACGCCTCTAACGTGCTGTGTAACCATGAGGTGGTCAGGTGATGACGGGAGTGTGAAATGAATGAAATCGATGTGTGTGTGTGTGTGTGTGTGTGTGTGTGTTGGTGAAGTTGACTTTTCTTAGTCATAGATGAAGATGTTTTCACAGGTGACTCAAGGACAAGTGGGTCTTAAAAATCTATTTCTTCGGCCAGATGCTGGAATACAAGAGAGACATCGAGTGAGACTGATGGGAGAGGCTTATTGAAAATCAAGTCAAACATCCTCCCTCTCTCTCTCCCCCTCTCTCTCCCTCTCTCGCTCCTGTCTGTCTACTTGTATTGCCTCCTCATCACTCCCTCTCAGAGCTGCTGTCTCTTCTCCGCTCCGTCCTCCCAGATGTGCCACATTAATTCCACAGCTGCTGTCCCCATTAATGTTCACCGTCACAGCTTGCACACCCTCATTTTCAGCTTCTTCAGCCCCCACACCACTGCATGGGTTTGTGTGTGTGTGTGTGTGTTTTTGTGTGCGTGCATGTGTTTGTGTGCGTGCGTGTGTGTGTGCGTGTGGGTGTGTTTGAGAGAGAAGTGCAGCAGCTGTTAGCCCTCCACTTCCTAGTAAAACTATAGTAGCAGTGGTGTGAGGAGGGGAAAGCAGCAGATTTACTCATTCATGGAGGTGTCATCAACAGCAGCGCTCATGCTTGTCCGTCACTCGTGCGCATGGGGACACACGCTCAAACACACACTCAAACACACGCTTAAACACACACTCAAACACACACTCGAACACACACTCGTCACAGACACACACGCAGCATCAGCACCACCTCCTTTCCCATTTAAAACAGCCCTGCCTGAGAAGATTTCAATAATCCCTGCTCCACAGTGGGCTGTTTTTCCAACACATTGCCCAGGCCAGTCGAGCCCGATGGACGATATCTGTTCTTTACCCCCCCGGGTTCCCCTTAAGCCCCCCCACCCCCCACCCCGCCCTTTAAAAACAAAGTGAGGATGTTGTGTGTGGTTGCAGTTGCTGGGTATGAGGCTGATGCACAACATCTAAAAGAAAAAGTTCAAAATATGGCATCCACTGATACATTTTGAAATTCTCCCAGCACATCAATTATTAATTTGTTTACTTAACAGCTCTGCCTCTCCTGTAATTACAACCTGCTGGTTAATATATAAGTGGTTTTATCCTGGGCTCATTAAAGCTTAAGACATTAAGCTGATTTATGTTTGATTTTGTAACTAATTTATTTGTATTTCTCTCTCTGTCTCTCTGACCCTTTATCTCTCCGGCTAAAGACGGTTAATTTGAATGTGGAGGTGAATAATTGAAGGTCACACCTTTGTGTTGGCTGCCTGGCTTATTGCAGACTGAGACAGTGTTCAGGAGGAGGGCAGTTCGGAGGGGTGGAAACAGGTTTTCAGCTGCTGATAGGGGCAGTCAGTCGCTGAGAGGCTGGAAGACAGTGGGCAACTGTGTATTATGGAACTTACAGCTGTTCTCCATCATTGCTTTCATTCATTGCGATACCTGCATAAGGACAAAAGGCAGTGCACCGCCGAGTTGAAAGGGGAACGACCCCAATTTAACACGTCAAAATAAATGTGTGATTCAGGAGGAATAAAGCTCCGGAAAATGTCCTAGTGAAGTCAGTAGGTGCTGTCTCACCTCGGGCCTACGACAGAATCGTTTAACCTGCACGATAAAGTGAGGGCGGAGTTTGAAAGACGCTGTCGAGGAGCGCGTGGGTGTGTCCTGCAGCGTTTGTGGTGCTTGACTCATGTTAAGGACTGAAACTCCCAGAGTCTCTCTGCTTCATGTGGTTGCAATACTCCCTTAAAAGTTGCAACCCTTAAGACTTCAGTCCTGTTTGACTTGGCAACACCTGTGGTTACTGTGGTTACTGTGGTTACCATGGTAATAGCAACACTATGAAGCAGCAGACGCACCTTGAGCAGCAACAAAAAAGCGACTGGTGTGTGTGTGTGTGTGTGTGTGTGTGTTTACAGTGCAGCCGAACCGTCTCTGTTTTGTCAGTCAATGTTGACCAGCTCCACAATAATCATCCTGCCATCTGATTTCACTGTGTGCGTTGTGTGAGCGGGAGTGTTGTGGAGTGGAGGCACAACAGGAGGACGCAGTGAGGAGCTGGAGCTGTGCAGCCTGCAGATCGTCTCTTACTCTCTGCAATATTTAAAACTGCTCCAAAGTCAAAAAATGAAAACCTTTAAAATCGTTTACAGTCAGCTCAAACTGCTTCTTCACAATAAAAGCCCCTGTTTCACCAGGTGAACACTCAGTGTGGAGCACATGTTGTTTTGTTGTTGTTTGTAAGAAAGGTGAGGTTATACAGGTCATACAGGTGTGCTTTGTTATTGGTGAATCTGTGAATCTGTGTGAAACTAATGCAAGAATAGTGACACTAACAATGAAAAGAACTACACAGAGAGGTAAATACCGACTGTAAATACATTAAATGGCCGTTGCAGGGCAGCCGTTGTATCTGCAGCCGTGACCCAGCCCTGCCTGCCTCAGATAACAGAATTACTGCAAATTGAACTTTAGGGTTTTCTCTCTCCCGCTCTGCTTTTCCCTCTCTCCAAATCACTCTGTCTTTCTCGGTACCTGTGTTCCCTCCTCTCTGCTGCTTTCTCTGGGATTTATGACTTCTTGGAAAATCATCCTCTGCTGTTCTGTTGTGGCCCGCTGCGCCTGAAAGAAAGAGAAAGGGAGGCCGGGACACAGGAAGTGGGTGTGAAAGAGAAGAGATCTAGACAGATACAAAAAAGATGGATGACTGTTGGGCAGAGTGATAAAGAGCAGGAAACAGACAAAGAGAGAATCAAAGGGGAGAGGAAAGTGAGACAGATGTGTAGGAAAGGTGACGGAGAGGCAGCGAAGCGGTGGATGGAGGTAAAATGACGGCGACTGGAAGAAATCAAGTCAGGAAAAAAGACTGGAGGGAAGGCTCTGCACTCCCCCGCACCTTTCTTGATTAGGAAATATAATATTGCCAGAGGATTGAGGTGGATCAAATGCAGGAGATAATGGTTTTATATACGACCACCACAGAATTATGGATGCAACTGCAAGACGACCGGGTTGGCTGCTCACAGTGAGGAGGAGGTGTGTGTAAAAGAAAACCTCAGGCTACGATCTGCACGATGGAACTGAACTGAATTGTGTGGATTACTCTTTCATCGTTAAAGCTCCTATTAGAGACAGAGAGGGACGAGCGTCTATCAACATAAAAGTTCATTTAGATCCCGAAGGGACAGAAAACACAATGACAGGAATTCATCAAACCCAATGTTGATATTAGACATTTTCTATTCATTATTGATTATTATGTATTTCTTGCATTAATTGAATAATCACTTAGTCTATTAAAGAGGCACTTTAGCAGCAGAGGCTGAGATATCTTGACCTTTAGTTCCAAGTAAGAGTCAAACCCTGAAAATGCTGGATCCTACATTTCCCATAATGCAACTCAAAATCTTTTCATTAGACGCTTCCTGCCTCCTAAATGCCCCCTTGTTCCAAAACCCTCACCTCCAGTCTGTCACGCAGGTTTGCTGATAAATGTTTAAGAGAATATACGCAATTTGAGATTCCCCTGATGACCTCAATGTGACATCACTGTGACATCACTGTGACATCATCTCTAGAGCAAAAGAGAACATTATACATCTGCTTTCAGTGGCAGAGGTGTAGGCCACTCATTGTGACATGTAGAATAAACTTTGTGTGTAATATCAGTGCAGGACCAAATAAAATGTTAGAAAAGAGAAAAATAAATAGATTAAATATTTTAAGAAATAAATATATATATACATTTCTTGTTCAAAATGAGGAAATGATGTGAAAAGGAAGCAGATCACCCCCTTTTTGCTTGATCAATGACTCAACACAATTGGTCGATTATTAAAAGTGTTGATTCATTTTGTGGCAGTCGACTGAACGATACAGAGACTAAATGTTTCAGCATTAAATAAAGTGTTATTCTCGGCTCCTCTCACCATGAGGAGGTCGCAGCAACACAATCCCTCAGCGTCTTTGGGGTTAAAGGTCACGATCGTTGGCCTGTCTTGGCGATGTGTGCTCCCGCTGATAGCGAGGACGGAGACGACTCTGCGGCTCCGTCCGGGGAAATCTGCTTCGTAGCAGCTGTGAGTGTGTCCTGTGCTGCCTCCATGGTGTGTTTCAGAGGACCCTCCTCTCTGATTGAATCCTAAATGGATTTCTCACCCATAAATCCTCAACATTCACAATAACCTTGAGTATTACTATGTGCACACCATTTTTATATACGCATCTCTCTCTCTCCTTCCTCGCAGCACTTGGTGTTATTATTGCCTCCTTGGAGGGAACTATGGAAATTTCTCATTTGTATTTGAAGGAGGAGGTGAGTGGAATGTGAGTCGTGAAATTGAACAAAAACATCGTGAGCAAAACAGAGAAACACTCTCCGCTCTTCCAGGGAATTCAGAGAGGGGAGGTTGACCAGAGCGGCATACCGCCCAGATGGGTGCTCGCCACCTTGGGTTCATTTTGAGGCTGAAGCTTCTGTTTTCATTCCCCTCCAACTCTCACGAGTGCTTTGCTTGTTCCTTATTGTTTTTAAGTCTCCTCCGTTTCCCCTGGTTTCAGTCCTCTGCCAAGTAGGAAGCTGTTGTCATCATAACCACAAGTGTCTCTGACCGTCTCTCTCTCTCTGTCCCTGTTTTCCTGTTTCGCTCTGCCTCCCTCTCTTTCCGTCTCGCTCTCCTTCCATGTGATAAATATTTATCTCCATGCCACTC
>NW_019525134.1:2068401-2079993 GCF_002814215.2 Seriola lalandi dorsalis | reverse complement strand
GGGGGGGGCAGCGAGGAGGACCTGAGTGGTTTTTAAGGAGGTATCGGAATTGGAATTGTTGACTGGTGCCCGGGTACGAGGACAGAACACACACATGCACGAGCTGAATGGACGGGAATTGATTGTGGCGGCAACCTCGTGCTTTTTTACAAACCTGTCTCATTCACTGAGGGAGGCCTCTGGCTGCCCGCCCTCCCAGGGGGGTCTTCAATATCTGTTATGGGTGGGTGTGGAGGCCCGCACCATGTGCCAGTCAATTTTAATCATATAAAACTGTCTCAGCCCCTCACTGAAGGCATGCCGGCTTTGTACTCCACTCCTCCCTCACTTTGCTGCTGAGCCTGAAATAGCGTCTTGAATCATGTGTGGAAGTTTTATGAGAACAAAGGACAGTCTGAAATACTTCTTCAATTTGGAGACTCCTGGCAGATTCAAATGTAAAACTATATATATATATATATATATATATATATATATAAAGAGAGAGAGAGAGAGAGATAGCTTTTTTATTTACTGCACAATATTGGACCATGATCCTACTCTGTAGTTTTGTAGTAATGGACTCTGGGTATTTGCATTCTGGACAGACATTTTCCATGAAAACAAAGTGTTGCAGTGTTTTCCTGAGTTGTGCACCGTGAATTCTTGTTTTTCTCTTAGTTCTCCGTTTTAAACTAAGCTCCACAAACTCCTCAGCCCTCACACACTGCTTTCCCACTGTTTCCCCAGTGAGCCACAATTACAAATCTTCCTCCCACCATATGGGCCAAATCCTATAATAGCTCGAACTGAAAGAGGTGTGTTTGCTCACAGTCCCCGTTCCTCATTTGCACAAAAATTACACGCATTAGTAGCTGTGGGACAAAGCAGGGCTAAAGAGGGGGACCTCTTTTTAGGGTACGATGTGAGACGGTGCAGGACGGGGGAAGTAGCTGCTGTTTTGCATGGCAATAGGCTGATACTGTGTATGGATAAAGTCATGGGGCTGGCTGGCCATCAAACAGAGGCTGAATGTGAAGGAGGACGGGCCCGGGCGCTCCATGGATAATTGTGTTACCCAGAGAAAGCCCGGGCCGGACTGTTCTCAGCCATTGAGGAGTGGAGGCGCTGGTTTGAAGCCTTTCAGGACAAGGTAGAAAGGTCCCCCCGCTCTCTGAATGGACCCTTCCAGAAACTGAGACGAGCTGTGAGACAAAACAACGGGAGGAATGTGATTATTGGATTGGACCTTTTTCCCAGAGAGTGAACTGTGTTGGCAAACACGCGGTCGAAAGAGTCGACTGGTGCTGCTGAGAGTCTGATACTGTCTCAGCTGAATGTGCGCTGGTGTGAACAACTGGCAAATGAATGAATCTGCCCAACGCTCCTCAGCGCTAACAACTCGCGGTCCGCGGTCACGATTAGCTTTTGATTACCTCGTATTGATCCCTGGTAGGAATCTGTGTTTACTGCTGTGTTTTCAAAGCTCACCGAGCCACCTGGAGCCAGACTCACCGTAGGGGTGTTTGGTTAATGACCTTGTCATCTGCTCTGCACAGATCGAACTGCTCAGGACACACGGCAGCTGGACTTTGTTTTCCTACTGAAAACAAACCTCCCTCCTTGTATCAGTCTTCCTCTATTCCTCTCTGTCTTTTTGCCCTTTTTCTCTTTCCCTTTTCCTCTCTGTGCTCATAATTTACAGTGACCACCACCACAAACTGAAAAAAAAGGAAGATTTACATCCATCATATAAGAGTCTCTGTCTCCCGAGCCGGATTGGTGGCGCCTCGGGATGAAGGGCCGACACCCTGCATCATCTCCTCCACCTTGACTTCGCTGACCTTGGGTGCTGGGATATTTAACCACAGATCTCCTTGAGTCCTGCTATTTTTATGTCTTTCCTAACCTTTTAAAAAATGTTCTACTCGGCCAATGCCTTATTTTATAGTCTCCATCCATCTCTGTCGGCTGGCGAATGCACCCCCGAAAAACATAATCGGATTTTGGTGGTATTAAAGAGCGAATAACTGCTGTCATTGGACAACCTGCTAGTAACCAGGTTTAGAGGGAAGCACAACATTTGTCAAGTGTCAGGGCTGAGGCCCAGACACCAGATATGGACATGTACTGTACAGTACGCTTGCTCTGTAGTCTCACAGGAATTCACACAAGCCGCAAGGATGACGGGGGGGGGGCTGTCTCATTTCATTTACTGTCAAGCTGGACGTACGAGTTAATAGGGTTCCTTAAGCCGAAATGAAGATTTGAAATGTAAGGGGGTCAGGAAGGTAATCTCTCTGAGGCTCTCATGAGCGTTCACTGACATCAGAAATTACTGGGTCAAAATTGATTCGGTGTGGGTCCAGATGCCCTGCGTTATCAAGTGACCATGGGTAGAAAACCAACGGGTCATCGATCAAAACCAAGACAATGGGTCTCCAACTAATCTGCCAGTTATGTTCTTGATGAATCAGTTTTTTGTTTGGTCAAGTCAGCTGTATTTGTATAGCACCAATTCACAACATACGTTATCTCAAGGCACTTTCCCAACAGAGCAGGTCTACACCTTCTCTTTATAATAAAACCCAACAGTTCCCACCAAGAGCAGCGCGAGCCGACAGTGGCGAGTAAAGACTTCCTTTTAATAGTGACAGTAACAGCTTATAACAATAATCATTATTAATTATAGTAAATTTGAGCAGGTTTAGCAGCAGGTGTTAAACAGGATCATGGGGCAGTAGCTGGTTTGCAGCTGCAGGTCCAGACTCTGCAGCTGTGGAGGCGGGAGGACCTGCGGAGAGGAGCAGGGAGAGAGAGGCACACAGCCCGGGTGCTTCATGTGCTTGAGGGAGAAAAACAAACGGTTTGAATGATGCAGTGGTTTTCAGAAAGTTTACAGTGATCTCGTCGGCAGGACAACCTGGACTATACTGTACTGAGTTTACTGGCTTATTGAGACTGAGGCCCCCCCCCGCCGGTGGTGGATACAGAGCCTGACTTGGTAAAAGAACAGGAAGCTGACTGAAAGTTAAGGCATAAAAACACGTTTTAAGTTTATTTGAAAGTCTGAACGGAGTCAGACAGTCTGATGTCAGCAGGGAAGGTTTGATGCATGAAACATCACAAAACAGTTTAAAAGTTCAAGATCATCCATCAGTCAAATGTTTGACTCAAAGGTTTTCAGCTTATTATAATGTAAGACAACGAAAAGCAGCAAATCATCATATTTGACAAACTGGAGCCAAAGAAAGTTTTACACTTTTGTTTGATAAATGACTGAAATAATTCGTCGATTATTGAAATAGTTGCAGATTCATTTTGTTCTGATTGACTGATCAATAAACAAATCATTGTGTTTAGTAAGTTTAAAAATGGCAAGAGTTTGCAAAGATCCAGCATGGACAGTAAACTGGGTCAGAACAACCCATGGTCGCAGGTGCGATTAGTGCCCAAAGGTTTTCTCCCCGTGTGTAACGTTACCAGTTATCATTGATCCAAACTGGGTCAACACCTGACCCCAGTGATTTGTAATGTGTAAGGAATTCATTGTCTATTTCCTCCTGCCTGTTAAGTGAGTTGTGTCGCCTGTGCTCCTGCAGCCGGCAATATTCATTTCAGATGTCTGTATTGTTTGTTCTGGAAATGAGAAATATGTATCAGACACGGAGCGATGTCTCATTCATCACCGGCTTCCGCTGTCCGAGTATCTCTCCACCCAGGACAGATGGATATCGTATAGCGGAGCGCCGTCTGTGGCTGACGCCGGTGTCAGAAACGCTCATTGTGGACGTGAGTGCGTCTCATTCCCGGGACAGATAAAGCAGTGCCCCGCCCCCCCCCCTCTCTTTCCTCTGTAATTGTATTCTGTCTCCACACACTGGAGATGTAAGTATCAGATGATGTGAGTAATGAAAGTCCTAAAATGAGATGCTTTCCTTTTTCAAACTTGTTTGTAACCGTTTGATAGGGAGGTTGGATTATTTGTGTGTATGTGTAAGGAGGGGAGGGGGGGGGCTGTGATTGGTAATCATTTGGAGGGGGGAAATGAGTCGCCTCATCAATCACACTGTGTTCGTTAAAGGTTACGTCACCACATCTTAGAGAACGTATTCGGCCTTAGTGAGGGGAATAAAAAAGTAATTATCCTTTATCATCAGCCAGAGGAGACTTGACATAATTAGGTTTCTTTGGTTTGAAGCTGATTTTGGCTTCCTGTCCTTGGGGATTAAATACATCAGCCAATCATTGGACAGTTAACCAGCCACCAGGCCGTACAGTCACTTGTCTAACAGACCCTGAGACAGGAAGTTGTCCATGGCTCTATTGATCATTGAACGCCTCTTTATCTCTTGGTTCGACTGAATCCTACTGGTTGTCATTCACACTCTGTCCGTGTGCGTTGTGCGTTCATGACCAATCATACGATGTCTCCACTCCTACAATAACGTGATGCGGGGGTTTTGGGATGGCAAAGAGTTTCCCCTCAGGCATCAATAAAGTGCCGTACATTAATAAAGCTGTGTTATTATCAGCAAGGCCACATTACTCATACCTCATTTTCACAATAGCTCATCTTTGTAAGTGAATATTATACATCCATTTTTGAAATGGGAAAGTAATATGTCCTGACGTCTGCTGCTCTGAAACTGAAAATATTACATCCTAAAATCTTCTTTTATTGTGGAAATGCTGCTGTTTTTTTGAAAGGGTTTAATAAAGCGTGCAGCTTCAGTACTGGCTTTCATTTGTCACATTTTTCAAATAACAGAAATCTCATTTTACATCGTGTTAATTTGCCTTTAGTACAATGTTTTAAATGCAGACGTTCAATGCTTTTTTAAAAACAATTCAACAATTTTTTATTTTGTCATTGTACTCCTGTTGCGTTGTTTGTTGTTGGTGTGCTTCAGCTTTACACTACTAACCAAAATTCAACTTTCATATTCTTGCTAATTGATTTTGTAGTGTCTATTTTCTTTTACTGCTCATAATCAATAACACATCACTTATTTCTAAGAGGATTTTCCAGTGTTGTCTTTGTTAAACCTGCAGTAACTGAAGAAACACCGACGTATTATCACCTTTAAAGCCTCGTCAGCTAATAAAAAGCTAAAGCCAGTTCATGTACACATCAAATAGACACAGAATATTATTAGCATTCAGCTGGAGTTGTGTCTCTGGCAGTCTGATGAATGTAAGTCAATATATATAAACATGTATTTTAATATTCACCCTCCTTCTAGTTCTGCTCTTCAGCAACTCTTAAGGAAAATTCACCAGCTAGCTGCTAACCCTGTCTGAGCGGGGAGCTAATGTACAGAGGGTGTGTCGTGAGCGAGCGTGACGCTGTGAGAGGAAAATAAGAACAGGAGGAACATGTTAATGACAGGGCGCGCTGTATGTTACATGTTTGTGTGTCCACGTCACCTTTCTTTGCACCAGCAGTCAGTTACGGTGTGACATATGACCAACACACTGTGGCAGAGCAGTGGGTGGCGAGAAGCTTAAATGATCCAAAATCAGTCACAGGTAGAGTATGTTGAAGAATCTGTTTTCAGCTTTTTGTTGCAATAAATTGAGAATTAGATTTGCCATTGTTCCCACCTTGATGAATCCTCAAGGTGAATACACTTAAAGCTGGTGGATTCATGTGTCGCACCATCTGTCCACATGTGTTTTCGTGTCGTTTCAAACTTTATTTTAGGAGGACGGGCAAAAAAAGTTCCAGCCGACAACTACCCGAGGTGCAAACAGCAGTCCTCAGACATCCCGGCCACAATGTGAACTGTAATGATTTTGAATTAAAGGTAGACCGGGACAAAGTGGCTCCCTCTCCCCACCATCATGAAGCTTCTAATTACCTGCCATCTTCCTTTGTGTCGTGGATTTCACGCCGGGTTGTAAAGACAAAGAGAAGGAGAGGGGAAGAGAGGAAGAATTATGGAAAAGGGGGCAGGATGAAGGAAGGGGGTTGAGAGACTGTAAGAGAAAGAGAGAGTGAAAGCCAAGTGAAAATCCATATACATGATTTATACCAGTGCGACTGTGCGCGGTAGGCAGGAGTTATCTTTTATTTATGAGGGCATCAGCAGCAAAGCGCCCAGATGTTAAGCTGTGTGGGGATCTCATCTAGCCAGAGTCGCTCTCTGGCAATAAAGCTAGAAGGTAGGCCGTTCAGACTGAGGAGGGCGGCGTAAGGATATGTGTGGATGAGAGACGAGGCTTTGTCTTCTCTGACAGAAAGCTTTAGGCTGAACAGTTTTGGCTGTAAGTGGGAGCCTTGAAACTTCTGGTAGATCTGTTACAATTTGCTAAACTACAAAACCAAGAAAGGAAAAACACACACACACACACACAAGTGCTGATGGAGTCATTTATTGGCCCGGCTCGTTTTCCACTCTTCCATTATTCATCTGTAGAAGTCAAGACACTTGTTGTTTTCTCCTCTGTCAACAGCTCATCAAAGAGGCGCTAAGGATTCATTTTCATCATGGAAATGAAGCCCTCGGTGTCAACCTCAGCAAATCACATGCAAAATCTCCGTGCCGAGCATCATCATCATCATCATCGATCTGACTTCACATTAACCCGGCCTGAATATGAAAAACACGCCGCGCACACTAATAGCACTAATAAGGACCGTTGCTAATGATGTGCTGCAGCCGCACGCGGGGCGGAGGGCGGAGGTTGCAGGCCGGGCGGCGGCTCACGCTTTACATGTTTGCTCTGAAGCGAGCTTTTTCATAACATGGCAGCGTTGGTGACAAATGCCTAACAGCCCCGGGGTGGAGCGCAGAGAGATTTGTGAACTGTGACAGAAAGGGAAAGGTTATGCTGTGACCGGGTCATGGAAACCCTCCAGCGAGCCAGCAGGTCCGGCGGTTGTGTTAGTTTAACTGTGGCTTCTGGACAGCTCCGGCAGCTTTGGGTGGCAGGATAACCACATTTCAAGCACCGTATAATCAGTGCGTGTTCATTTATCTAAGGACGTACAAATACTCTAAACCCCCCGACTGCTTTTCAGCTTCTGTGCACATGTAAAGAACGTACCGCACGGCTCTGCTTGATCCTTCTAACAGTGTGGAATGATATTTTCCAAACCGGCCTGGCTCTAGCAAGGTCAATTAAGATCTCACACACCGGCTATAAAACACAGTAATAATGGAGGGACTGTGTAAAGACCTTGAGGAGCTACTGAAATGGGACAAACTAAAAGCCTCCATGACAGAAAATGTTAAGTATCGGCTTAAGAAAAGAAGTTTGGCGTCTTCGCAGGGAGGCTTTACGTTGTGATGGTGGCTGTTAACTTGCCCCTCCACCTCTGCTCCATTATCTCAATTGAAGCAGTTAGTTGCAGTAAATGGACAGTCTTAACGTGACACTTCTTGGCTCCTGAAGCAGGTTCTTACGTTATAAAACGCATTTAATTTCTGTGCTGAGCTGCAGCTTCTTAATAGCACCTTCCCTATTTGCAATTACTGAGAATGGTTTCGCCAAAGTGTTCTGTACTGCCAGTTTGGGGTTTTAAAGTATCTTAATCTACCTTAAAGAGATCAAAAGGGGAATGAAGGGATCCCTAAACATTTCCAGTTTTCCACTTGAGTAACCAGGGGCATCCGGACGGTTACATGTGTGATAACAGAAATCCATATGGCTTTCACGTCAGCTTTGCACTGCTGCTGATGAAAGGTATAATCTCAGTCGCTGACAAATAGGGACTGTCTTCTGTCTGCTACAGGAGCGTTTTCTGTGCGTGCACGTGTGACCGTGTGTGTCTGTGTGCACGTGTAACACAGCAAGCCGAATGCAGGCAGACAAACAAAGAGCCACTCCCTACTGGTCGTTGAAGGCTGTTGAAGGCTGTTGAAGGCTGTTGAAGGCTGGCAGGATGTCCTCATGTTGAAACACTGAGGAAAGGCTGCGTCTCCTAAAATAAAATAATATTGCACAGCGCAGGGGATGTAGAGTAATATAAGACATTTTATTGTTTATCTTCTATCGTGGGACTTTTTTTAATATTTAGAACTGTGATACACAATTTTCCCGTCTAAATTAGCGTGGTTACATCTCTCCCAGAGCGCCTGAGAGCGTGTTGTTAACACGCAGCCGAACGTGCACGCCAGCCAGAGAACCCTTTCAT
This sequence comes from Seriola lalandi dorsalis, assembly GCF_002814215.2. NCBI lineage: Eukaryota > Metazoa > Chordata > Actinopteri > Carangiformes > Carangidae > Seriola > Seriola lalandi. The sequence goes on along the minus strand of NW_019525134.1, from coordinate 2,071,871 downwards.
TTGTTTAGAGCTGATTTCTCTTAAATCAAAACATATGTTCTAACATATGTCGTAACATACATCAGTATCAGAGGACGATCTCACACTTATTCATTTCTCCATATCACCCAGTCGAACCAACAGTCTGCGTTTTTATCGTACAGTCTAAAGCTCAGACACAAAACTAGAAATTTTGTCCCGTTAACATTTACATCTCCGTCTCTTTGCTCCTTTCTGACCATGTATAAGATGATTATAATTATAATATTAATGTCAAACTCTTTCCATAATTTAGACTGTATCAAAATAGACCTACAATAACTGATTTTTTTTTTGTTTTATTCACTCACCATGTTATTAGCCTTTATCACATGGGGGGGGGGGTAAATAATTCAGCAGAGGGATATATAGACAAGAGGGGGATAATAAAATACGGGTACATTTTTACTGTTTTAATTTAACAAAATTAACAGTAAATTCAGGCTATTTTCAACACTTCATTGGAACAATGGTGAGGTGATTCACTGAGCCTCGCCTCCATTACAGCAAATAAACTACATTTATTACATGTACCTTTATAGCTAAAGGAGGCAGAGGAATAACTAAACATAAGACGCGGAGAGCAGGAGCGAGGGAGGTAGAGAGAGAAGTCATCGGTAACTGCTAAGATAAAGAGCTAGCAGATCTGAACAGCATGTCAGCACAGCAACAAAAACCCTGTCAGAGAATAAAGGAAACGCTAGAGGGCTTCTGTGTTGAGTTTGGATGAACGCGTAATGCAGTAACTTTAACAGAGCAAACGGATCATCGTACTAAAATACTGGAATGACCAATTACATCAACCAGAGGGATTTAGAAATAAAGGCCTGTTAACTTAAGGTAAATAAAAGCCCCGCCCACTATCTGGGGGAATACAGGATCTGAAACAGGTGGAGGATCTGCTGTAAACACCCCCTGATGATGTCATGGAAACTGTTTGTCTCAAATTATTTTGAAACAGCACCGGCCAATAATCGGTAAAGTCCAACACTCGGCTGACCAGCGGTGTAACTTCATCATTCAGTCACTTTGTGGATGTGGCGTTGGCCTGTGGCTGCTCCAGCCAAAGAGATTGGCTCTTTAGCTGCTAAATGTTTTCCCTGTGTTCCTACAGGCGAGTTGCTGATTGGTGCGAGCAGGTTGTCAGCTTCCTGCTGCGACCGACACTGAAGCTTCGAGAGAAGAGAGAGTGAACCGACGCGGTAGATCTCTGACGGATGAACAATGAGCAGAGACTCATTATAACTCCATAAAGCTGATTGGAGCTACAGATTCAGATGATTATCTTCAGTTTAATCACTACACATTGTTCTTTGATCTGTTGTTATTATAAAAAATATCAGTTTTAGCTGTTTTAACTTTTAATTAATCATTCTGTTACTTAAATAGAAGCTTGCTGACTCTCCACACGTCGCAGGACTCACAAGAAGACGTACTGGAAGTTTTCATCCTCTTCATGGTTTATGTTCATATATCTTCATATTTTCTAGAGCGACTGTTTGTCCAGGATGAAAGTAGAGATTTAGCCTGAAGACAAACCTCGTCAGACTTCATGTCTGGGTGCAGTGACAGTACCAGTGCATTGACTGACTAAATCACAGCTGAACTAGTTTTTGGAAAGTAAACTTAGATAAAGTCAAAGGTAACCAAAGTCTGTATAGCTCACTAACTGACATGTTAAAACTTTGTTTATATTATATATATCATATTATAACTGCGGCGAATGAATGGTCAGACTGTGGCTTTGTCCCTGTCCTGTGAATGTGCGACAGTTTCATGGTGACGAGACACCAGGAGAAAATCTGAATGAAGAAAAGTGATTTATAAATATTAAATTGAATGATAATAACATTCAATTTCAATTGTCAAATACATTTTTTATTCATTTATTCAAGATTTCCTTTGAGCTAAATCAACAGTTCAATATGTACATTACAAATTCAAATATATGCAATGCAAATACGATCAGACGTTAATTTCTCTCCTCCAGCCTCAGATGACCCCCCCGCCCTCTGCCACTGCACTTCCTCTCCTCCAGTAACAAATCATTGGGAAAGACAAACCATGAGAAGTATGGCATCTACTCCTCATTGAGTCTCCATTATCGTAATGTCCTTGGGCTCAGCACCCCACCCCAAAGGTCAGAGGGGGCTCCATTTCACCACTCCAATAATGGAAAGTGCCTCAGAGCCCCGCCAGACCTGCAGGTTCAGTCTGTTTAGCATCGGGCCGCTGGGAATATTGTGAGGAGGAGTGATACATGCACATATATGTGTTCAGCGTGTGTGTTTGTGAATGTACGGGGAGGCTGGGACAGATATGGGAATAATTCATTGGCAGTTAATGGGATTTCAGTGGGAGCTTGTGTTGTTGACAGTTTACTGTAGCCACCCACCTCAGTGTGAATTATTAAACAGCTGTGAATTCCTATTAGTGGTTGTGACAATGGAGCAGGCCAGACAAAGAGGTAGCTTCACTGACAGCACCAACACACAGCGACATGGCACCCAACTCTCATAGTGGCAAAAACAAAACCAAAAAAGAACTGGACACACAAACACAAAAGCTCACACACATTTTTTTGGAAATAAAATTTTGTTCGACCAAATTCGATTATCACTTGCACAAGTTTTAAGAATTACAGAAGTGAAATAAGTCTTAACAAGATTTAAAGAAAAGTCTTTCACAGCCCAACTACCTACACACACACACACACACACACACACACACACACACACACACACATAGCTAACAGCACTGAGGAGAAAGCACTCCCCAAGTCACAGGGAGCTTTAATTTAATTTCCCAGTGTTTGCTTTCAGATGAGACAAGGTCATTTGCATTTCCACTCTGAGTATTTTTTCTGTACTGATGCTCAGCCCACCGGTAGAGCAGAGACACACTCAGGACAAGGGAGAAGCACACGGAAGCTTAAATATAAAGAGGCATTGTTTTGGTGCTGGAGGTTGTCTGTGTCTACGTCTTTGTCTCATTATACCAGATACACAAGGTTACAGTGGCTGCCGACTGGGTGTCAGTGTGTGTTGTTGCAGTGTTTTACTATCTGCTCTCTGCTTTCCACATGAACATGTGCATCGTGGACAGGACTATTAAAAGCCAAGGTGTGCCCTCAACCAAGCTGTCTGTCAGCCTGATTGGCTGGCTGTTTGTAATCGATGGAGCCTGGCCCACAGGCCAGCCACCTATATCCATACAGACGGCGGGGAAAGATGAGATGGCAGCGGGAACATAGGCTGCAAGAAAACTGTCACACACACATGCAAACACACACAAACCCCCACTCCTTGTTTAAATGGCTCCCCGCTGTTTAAGACCCCATCAATCAGTTAGTGAGCGTGTGGCATTTTGACTTAAACCGTGCATGGATAATGGGCTTGGCAGGCGCCATACAGATAGTGGGACAGCAGCCCGAGTAGCAGGGAGAGAAGGGT
>NW_019525134.1:1968112-2068381 GCF_002814215.2 Seriola lalandi dorsalis | reverse complement strand
GGTGGGGGGGTGGGGGGTCATTAATCCAGGGGTGTGCCGTCATGCTGTGACATAGCCAACAGGCTGCATCTGGATTGAAGTGCATCTGGAGCAATGGTCTGGCCTGGTCCGGTGCCGTCGACTGCCAAGGCAGATGGTACATTGGGCGGGAACAGGCTGGGCATGAGATGTGCATGGGCAGTGATGTGGGTGATGAAAGCACACAGACATGCTTTGGCTTGCACTGGACACACTGGTCATATTTACTTAGTGAGGGAGTGTAATGTGGGAATCGTGGTTGTGCATTTTGGGTGACGTTATATGGCTGGACATTAGGGGGATGTGGGAGTTGGAGGCCTGCACAGACTTTCTGCATAAACCTGGGCTCAGACTGAACAGTATCCACCTGGAAAAGGCCTGATCCAACAGACGAACATTTGCATTGAGTATTACTATTTGTCCTTTAATCCTCTGTAGTGTGTGTGCATGTGTGTGTGTGTGTGTGTGTGTGTGTGTGTGTGTGTGTGTAGAGGCCCACGGTCAGGCACGAGACAGAGCTGGCACAGATTGGTGCACTAATGCATCCACAGCTTTTAAAGGGAGACTGTGCAACTTTTGAAACAACAAACATCCCTTTCTCCCACTTACAAATAAAAAGCTGAATTCATAAGAAACGCTCTCCGTCTCAGTTCAGGACGCTTGGACGTTTTGAGGCAGCGCTTTCCAGCCTTTTCCAGATCATGACCCACTTGAAAATCTCGAAAATGTTGCGGGTCACATCTGATCCCATAGGACTGTGCAGGCCAAGTAAGGTGTTCTCAGAGCACTTTTTATTTCAGTGATAATGATCAAGCCTTCAGGACTGAACTGCAAACAGAGGAAACTCAATTTTATTTTTTGTTTGACAGAAGAGAGAGAGAGAGAGATTCACCATCTGTCTCTCTTTCCTTTTAACTCTTCCTGTTGCTCACCAGCTATCCATTTTAATACTCCAGTCTTTGCCATGGATGTAATCATTTTGTTCTCAATCAAAGTGGCAAAGCAAAACAAGTAAATGATGTGATCCGGTGGCGACAACATAAAAGTTCCTATCATTGGCTTATCACAGTGATCCGGCCCACGGGTCGGGAACCACTGCTCCAGGCGGTATGACTCTGGCGAATCCCGAACACAAACATTGAATACTATGAAGAATGCACGTCACACTGCGAAGTCTGACTGAGCTCAGTTGGTTTAATTCACACAGAAGAATCCATCCAGACAATTATTGGCCGGTCGTCCGCAGTGACCGGCATTACAGATGGTTTTATGATGATATTTAGCTCAGACATTCATCACGCTCTGCTGTCCAGATCTCGGAGTGCAGGTCTGCATATTCAGTTTGTTTATGCTGTTCAATCAATGACGGTGCTGAAAGGGTCTTTCACCTCTGATGCATCAGTCCTGCAGCACCTCTGCTGCTTCTGCTGCCGCAAAATTACACCGTCATTACACACTAAACACACACTCAGTGGTTTCCAAACTCAGACATCAATAAACTAATCACACACCCAGTACAGGCCAAACGCCACGTCAATGAGCCAGAATCGCAAATGTCAATGCTAATGGATGCAAATGTATTCAGTGTAAACCTACACACACCAGTTGAAATGTTGGAGGGCAGAAAGGTGGAACAGTGAGCAGAGAGATGTGCTTGTCCCACAACCAGATGGTTCACATTCAGTTCCACCATCATCCTCACTGCTGCACTGTCCTTGAGAGAGACTCCCTCCCGGCGCCGAGCTGCCGTCCTGCAGCTCGGCCTGACCTCCGACTCTCTGTGCATGTGGGAATTTTAAGAAACGAGAACTTCTCTTTTGGGTTAACGGTATTATTTTGACTCACTGGCAGATTTTGTGTTGTCTTTTCTAATTATACGGATTCTTTTCTGCACATGCACAGTCTCAGCACATCACCTCTCATTAGCCAAGATGGGCACCAAATTGAGCCGCTTAATTATCCCAAAACACAGCGAGGAGAAAATTGCTAATGACAGGGAACGCAATCTACATTACAATAGAGCATGAGCGCAGGCACTTGAGTGTGACTTTGCGTGCATGTATATACAGTATATTATATATCTGTGTATGTTTAGCTGAAGCCCAGTCTTCTGAATACAAAGTCCTGAGCATAATGAGAACAATCTGAACTACATATTGCTGAATTCTTTTAAACAGCAGACAGCTTCATTTTAATTAACCCACAAAATTAGAGGAACAGGAGGCCGCAGTTTGTGTGGGTGTGCTGGACCGGCGCTATGAAAGAGAAAGCTTATCACGGTCTCATTGCTGGGACCTGAAGTGTGGAAGCAGACATCTGATAGGCTGACTGCTCTCCCCACAGTGAGCATCCTCGGAGTCTGTGCTGTATTGTATCAGCTCAGTGGGGGATTGTGGGAAGAGACAGAGATGGTCTCATAGCTGCTTTTTAGTGCATGCTAATGGCTAATTAGGCATTTCATGACTAAAGCTGCATGGTTATTCTCATTACATGCTACTCAGTACTCCCAGAGTGCTGTAGCGTTATGCTGAGGAAGGGGAGAAGGTCTGCCTTGGGTTTCACTATCTTGCAGTGAATTCTTTGTATTTTGTGTATTTCTTTGTGACCTAAACACTAACTGTATTAGCTGGTTATTCATAGCTGTTGGATTTAATGGGAGGATAATGGCAACACCCCCATCTCACTCTCTATAGACATTCTTGTGACTGAGTCTTTCTCCCTGACATGATAGAGACCCTATATGCTTCTGTCAGCTTAAGTCCTCACCCAGGCTCTTGGTAATTAAAATGGTGTCTGTCAAACACTCTCCAAATTAGACACAGCACCATTATATTTAAAGGGATAGTGTGTGTGTGCGTGTGTGAGTGTATGTGTGTGTCACGGTCCTTCTGCTGTTGCTTAGTGATAAAGCTGTTAACAGAGTGGCCAGTGAAGATGTTAGCCAGTCTTTGAGCTGTGTGATGAACGCCCCAGTTATCATGATAATTTCACTCTAGGGAACCTATCACCCTGTTTATGTGAGTTGGGCATCATCGTGTGTGTGAGTGTGTGTGTGTGTTGGGGGTTGGGGGTTGGGGGTGTAGGGAGGTTAGAGCTTCACAAGGGCCTGTAATAATAGAAAGCCAGCATCGTTCTTTCTTTTTGTCTTGGGTTTTTCCAGACGTGCGATGAGCTGCTTTAGGGATGAGGGACTGTTTGTAGACAGCGAGGAGCTGAGTGCTGATTTCAGGCCGTGAAAACAAGGACTACGCCTTGTTATTAAAGCATGACCAGTCAGTTTTACACCTGGCTTTGTCTCCTGCCTCTTCATCCTCCCACAGGCAGCGTGACAACCGAGTGTCCTTGCCCCTCCCTTTGGTCGACGGCAGCTGCAGAGTGTTTAAAAGAGGAATACATGTGATTTGGGTTGTCAGTTCTTCCATTGTACCAAGAAAGTCGAGAGACCGTCTGAGTGCAGATAAACTTATGTTTACAAGAATCCAGATACTACATCCTAGATACATGCATTCAAATGCACCTTAGTATCATAATTTCAAACATATCATTTATTGCCACATTTTCATATTTTCATTTTCATCGTGATGAGTGTCTCTATGTAACTTGCAGAAAACCAAACAGAGACACTTGTCTGTGCAGTGTGTGTCCATACATACTGTACCAGCTCCTGCAGGAAGATAACAGCTCTATTCATGCTGCCCTGCTCGCTTCACCGTTCTGTGTTGATAACACTTAATAGTTGCTCACAAGTGAGCGAGCACGTCACCGTGTCAGTTGAGTGGCCAGCACCGGCAGCCACCAATGGAAATGTGCTCTCAACCACAAAGGTAGAAAAACCAACTGCTCTACAATTTTGGCCAATTGAAAGCAAACCCAGGCTTGAAGCAGGATTCAGCCGCGACATACTGAGAGTTGAAGGTGGAGGGCTGAACATGATGTTCTGCAGCCAGGCTGGTGTGTTTGATCCTCAGTGTGACACCCACTGGCTTCCACCCACCCCCCCCAGTTCACCTCTGTGACCTCAGATCCCAGGGAGATGATGATGAGTTCCTCTCCTCCTCTTGATAAATTGCTCAGCGGGCTGTTCGGGACAAGAGGAGGCGTGAACCACAGAAATCCTTCCCTAGGTTTTTATTCATGTCCAGTGGAAACACAGACAAACACAAGAAGACATGCACAAACAAACACACACCTGCTCAGCTTTCAGCAGCTCTTAAACTCATTTGATCCACTTTCATTTTACTCTGAAAAGTTTTTCTTGGGAGGACACCTGGTGCTTCGCTGTCATGGTTACCCAGCCATCACACTCCCCCGTGCTCTCACAGTGAGTCCACTCCACCCATCAGTGTGCTGTGACAGCTGTGATTGAAGGACAATCAACGTGCCTGCGTGTGTTTGTCAGGGGAAGTGTTCGAACTGAGAAAACCGGAGGGTGCGATCAATCACAGGACGTTATTTTGCAATTAAACTGGATCCACTTCATAACAACGCAGCATCAAACTTCAGCTCTGTGGCCCATAAATAATAATAATAATAATAATTGTAACATACAATCATTTATTCTCACTTTTACTTCTGAATAAGCATTTCCTGAGTTTCCATTATCCCCGGAGACTTCCTCTCATGTCTCTCAGGCTGTCACTTCTGCCATGATCGATGCTCAGTGGGGTGAGACAATAAGTATGTATGATTAAGCCCCAGAGTCACGCCTGAGTGAACAGAGGTCGCCCTTTGACCCTGACCGCTGACACCCTGTGTGTGTGTTGTGTCTGTGTGACAGAGAGAAAGAAAGACAGACGACGAAGCATCAAATAAAGGCTAGTGAGGCAGATTGTTGTTACCAAGAATCTGTTTCCAAGAAGGACCAAATGTCATGCAGCCAGTGTGTGTGTGTGTGTGTGTGTGTGTGTGTGTGTGTGTGTGTGTGTGAGTGTGACTGCTCTCATGAAGGCTGCTGTAACCAAGGAAATGCTTTCCCCACATTAGTGCTCCTCTCCCCGGTGTCTCGGTGGTCTTCTTGATTACCTCTCTGGTCATCCTCGTTACCTCAGCCTTCATTTACAGATCTGAGAGCGTGTGATCGATTGAAGGAGAGACAGACGCCATTTATTAGCATTGAGAGGCTGAAGGTAGATTTCTGATTGGCTCCTTAGATTAAAGAAAAGATGTGAGCGATTAAAGAGCTGAAACTTACTTTGAGAGAGAAACGTCTGAAGTCCAATGAGGAGAAGCAGGACAAGGTGGAGAGGAGCTGCTGAAGTCCCTCATTGCTCCGTCTGCACGGGCAGCACTTCAAAAGATGTCATTAAGAGTGTGTGTGTGTGTGTGTGTGGGTGTATTTGTATGTGTGTGTGTCCACCTGAGTGTCACACTCATAGTTGGCAGAGGGAGGAACAGGGATGCTCATTAAAGATGTAAGAGATGAAAGAGTAAAGAGTTTTACGAGACGAGTTTATGAACCAGAATCAGCTGCAGTTGTTTCCCTCTCCATGATCACTGAGGACGTATTAAGCTGTGAAGTAGAGGTGTTCCAGGTTTTTCTTTAAACAATAGCTTTAATGCAGGATGTTTGACTCAGACTGGATCTCCAAACCCATCTGGAGACTTCCCACCATCACAAAGAGCCCAGCTCACACTCATGCAGCAAACAGGTTTAATAAACATCAGTATGAACTACAACATACATCATATTTACATCATTTTGTATTGACGTAATTTTTATTTACACTACTAGCTTCCTGTGTTCTTCTGCCTTATGCTGTACGACTTGACTGGTGTTTGTGCTGGACTTACTGGGAGCTGTGGTCCTGAGCCCACCCTGCCTCAGCTGGTCTTGAAGCAGTTTGGATTTTTGTGGATTTTAACTCCTGAGCTTTAAGTTTTTTGTTAAACTTTGTTAAACCTGTGAAGTCAGTCGACAGCTGCCGCCTCAGTGTTTAGACGAAGATAAAGATACCGACATGTAAAGAGTGAGTGTGTGGACGGAGCCGCAGGAGAGAGAGAGACAGTGGAGAGACAGTACAACCACAGAGGGCCGATCACAACACAGACGCATCTCCCTCTCTCCCTCTGTCTCTCCCTCCTCCTCTGTCTCGCTCTCCCTCTGTCTCTCTCTCCCTCTGTCTCTCCCTCCTCCTCTGTCTCTCTCTCCCTCTGTCTCTCTCTGTCTCGCTCTCCCTCCTCCTCTGTCTCTCTCTCCCTCTGTCTCTCTCTGTCTCGCTCTCCCTCCTCCTCTGTCTCTCTCTCCCTCTGTCTCTCTCTGTCTCGCTCTCCCTCCTCCTCTGTCTCTCTCTGTCTCGCTCTCCCTCTGTCTCTCCCTCCTCCTCTGTCTCGCTCTCCCTCTGTCTCTCTCTGTCTCGCTCTCCCTCTGTCTCACTCTCCCTCCTCCTCTGTCTCTCTCTCCCTCTGTCTCTCTCTGTCTCACTCTCCCTCTGTCTCTCCCTCCTCCTCTGTCTCGCTCTTCCTCTGTCTCTCTCTCCCTCTGAGAGAAATGTTTTGTCTGTAGTGAGGTGTGATAGTCCAAAATAAAATGATTGGTTATTATTATTAATTATTGGGTAATTTGGTTATTACTAGTCACCTGTTAACCAACTGGTCATCCTCCTATTCGTTCATTCAGCTGGTAAATCAGTAAGAGGAGAGGAGAGGAGAGGAGAGGAGCAGATAAGGAGAGGAGAGGAGAGGAGAGGAGAGGAGGAAGGAGCAGATAAGGAGAAAAGAGGAGAGGAGACAAGGAGCAGATAAAGAGAGGAGAAGCAGTGCCAGAGGGAAAGAAGCTTGTCTTATCTTTAAGGTTGATCTGTGGCCGGCTGCGCTGCTGCTCCATCTCTTGTAATGAACTTGATCTCAGAGATCTGCTGATCAAATCATATCCAGCCAGTTGCACTCCAATTTGAGAGACCAGCCAACAGTGGAGGACGAAGCAGCTTCAACCGACAGCAGCTTCAACCGACAGCAGCTTCAACCGACACATCCCTTCAGACGGAGGGCGGCTCGCAAAATATCGTCTGTCGAGAATTAAGACAAAAAACCTTTTGTTCTCGTTCCCTTGGGGCGCAGTGGATTTCTACACTTCTGAACAATGGCTGAGAGATGCAGCTGAGAAGTGTGATAAAACGGGCCGGAGTTGGAATCACGTACACAAACACACAACAAACAACAAACACACAACACACCCACACACACTGAGAAGCATGGTCTGTTTACTCTGTTGGAAATCCACAACAAACAAAGACACTACTCCTAATAAGATGCATTCAACCAAGGATGAGCTTAGTGGGGAACACTGACACACACACACACACACACCCGCACACACACACACACACACACACACACACACACACACACACTGTTAAGATCCCTGGGAAGTCTTGGAGACTTCTGCGGGAATGTGACTGAGAGGGAACATCCAATCTCCTTTAAAACCTCATCCTGCAGTGTGTGTGTGTGTGTGTGTGTGTGTGTGAGATATAATGTACGTCAACGGTAAAGTTGTTTAGATGGCAGTTAAGATACCTCCCTCTCAGGTCTGTATGGCTTCACCTCACATGGCACACTCTCACAAACAGCTGTGCTCCTCTGCAGCGCGTCATGGTGGTGACAGACATATTCTTCATGTACAGTAGGAGTCCTGTCTGCTGTGCCCCCCCCCCCCCCCCCCCCCCGCTGTGTCTCGTCTCTACCTCAACCCCATTCCTGCTCTCGCTCCTAACCAACACACACACACACACACACACACACACACAGGCCACTGAGGTGGAGGCTGAAGGTAATGGTTTCCATTTTTCCTTAATGCCAGTGGGTCAGGGAGCAATGGCAGGGCAGAGCTTCATTACAGCAGCCCAGCAGGGCCCCGTGTCTCCTGTAGGGATTCATTATGTTGCCCCCCCCCCCCCCCCCCCCCCAGGCCCCTTCCTCCCACCCAGCTACACCCTGCACTCCTCATAAAGGTTTTCTATATATTGTCTGATAATGATCCTCAAGGTTTGTTGCCCAGCGCTCTCCCTCCTCCCTCGGCCGTTCCACAGACACTTGTGTTTCCACGAGGATGAGTTGCATTTTCTTGCACTAAAAGCAAAATCTAAGTTAACTCTTCCACAGATCATGTGATATTTTACAGCATTTGGAAAACTGCAGGAGTGGACAGTGCCCTAAGGTTTCGCTCAGTAAGTCTGTGCGCACTGCTGAGTGCAGAGCTGATATCTGATTTTACCTTTCACTGTAAAAATAGGCACAGTTCAGTTCCGCAGCAGGCGCACCCTCGCAGACAAAGCAAATGAAAGGTTTCTCCATGACTGTTCTTAGATGGCTCTATAGTGGCATTTCCATGAGCTTCTCCAGCTCTGAAAAGGCTCATAAAAATCAGAAGTACTGAAAACATATTTTGCAAATACATCAGGTCAGTTTTTTTTCCAGATTTATTTTTTATTTTTTACTTAAAATATAATTTTGACAGTGTATCAGTAACTGAAAACAGCAGATGATGCAGACCTCTTCTAGTACACACACACAGCAACACACACGCACACCAGGACATCCTTTTATTATTTTCAGATGTTCTGCATGCAGACAACACAAGCAATACAAAGAGGCACATTTGCAACACACACACACACACACACACACACACACACACACACACTGATGAATGGGAGCTTGTATACAGTTAGTGCGCCCAGGTGCGGGGCTGCTGATCGTCTTTGTCTACAGCAGCCTTGTACACATCACATTCACACTGATCCACGTTCTCCCTTCCACCGCCTCATAAACCACACGCAGCCAAGGCGACACTATTTAAAAGTGTGCAATACAAAAATGAATTTACACAACAAAGGTGGATTCCTGTCGCATTTTCTCACCTGGGTTACACGGGCTGTCTAAGTGCTGAGTGAGTGAACTGTGTAACCCCAGGACCAAGGAAACCCATTCAGAATACATTCTGCAATTTGAAAAATGTGCAGCATTCAATTGGAAAATAAGTATCCTGTTCTAAGCCCACCTCATGAATTCATGCATTTTGCACTTTTCATTATACCTGTGGTGTTCTGCAGGAGGTTATGAGTTCTACAGTATATTCTATCAAGTAGCTGCCATAGTTACAGTGTTTATGTATGAATGTAAATTTATTCAACAAGATTCACTATATCTTCTGTGCTGTTCTCATGCATGTGTTTATCAAGGGCACGTTTATAATCTTTTGAATGGTGTGTCAGACGGCAGCGCGGCTTTAAAGAAGGGGTCACATTTGTAAAATGTGTTAAGATTCAAATTTAAAGCCCTGGTTCTTGTTTAATAATATTCTCATAGGAAATCAGATCCATGAGTAGCTGCTGTTTGTGACTGCAAATACCCCACAGCCATGGACGCCAGACGTGTCCTGGACTGTACTCTAATCTCTTCAGTCCACCTCATCCTGCTCGTGTTGCAGCTCTGCTCACCATAATGACAGCCGGGCTGCACTCTCACTGCATGTGTGTGTTATTATAAATGTGCCTATGTGTGTGTCCCTGATGATGCATTCATCCTAACATATGTTTCCCTGAAAATAACCTTGTGAGGACAAATGAAGTTGAACTAGTTCCTCATTAAGTAGCTGCCATGTGCTGTACAAGAGAAGAAATCAAAGATTCTATCACATTCATAGCAGCGTGCTCTGCTCTGCCTCTCTCCTGACTGGCTCTATGGCACACAGATGTGAACTGTGATGCCACAGCACAGCTGGATATACAATGCACCAACCGGTGTCACCGGGTTGTTCTGACTTTCACGGCTGACATTCCTTGTTGGACCCGAGGCAGCTACTGAACCCAGGAGACGTCTAGCTTAAGGGCTTAGCCTCTGGGCCAAAGGCTGTCAACACAATCATGGGGTTAATGTCAGACTTTGTACACACACACACACACACACACACACAAAAGCATCACCTTTAGCAGCCGTCCACAGGCAGCACAGGGATGGAGCTTCAGACAAGCCATTGTTTGTTTGCTGACTGTTTCCTCACACCATCGTCGCAGCGAGTGCAGCTTTTCACAGTTGAATGATGTCTTCAATCTAATCTCCACTTTCTCTCTTGTATTATTATTATTATTATTATTTATTTTCCTATCCAAGCATATGAGGTACTTTGTCTCCTGTGCTAATTCAATCTTGGAGGTGGGATGGATGGATTGAGCAACAGATTAGCTTCAGTCAGGCTGTACTCTGACACCGCCCCATGTGTGCTGCGGGCCGCCTCATAAGGGATGAGGAAGCCAAGGACAAGGACAAGGAATTTGTCTGAGGTGTAAATTAATTTGCAACATAAAAAAATGGTGATACGAAAATGAAAGTAATTAGAATGATAGATTGGATGCAGCGTGTGAGATTCATGTGTCTTTGCTGCAGGGCTCCCAGGACGGAGGTTCACAGCGATAAGCGTGAGTTGCGATGGCTCAGCATGCTCTGGGAGCTGAGAGACACACACTCCAAGTGGTCTCTGTGTGGAGGCTGGAGCTGACTGCATCCTCTGCCACACATACATTATCCTCAGCAGCAATATCTCTCTTGTTTCTGAGGACAATTCAACCGACCTCACCGTCATCTGCTTTTCAGGGGCTAACTCAGTAGGAAGTAGTCTGTTCACTGCAGGTTTATTTTAGGGGTAAATGAGATCATTAGTAAGTTGGATGAACCAACACTTTTATAGCTTGAGATTTTTGAGAAATATCACTCAAATTTTGATAAGAAATGTTAAGGAGGATCCAACAGCTGATTAGCATAGCTTAACTTAGCGTAAATACTGCTAACGGGGGGAAACAGCTCGCACAATTTAACACACCTCAGACATCTTCAGAAGTGTTGGTAGGCAGCAGATTTTATTACCTGTGAACAGAACCAGGCCAACTGTTTCCCTGTTTCCAGCTCTTATGCTAGCCTAAGCTAAGCTAACCAGCTGCTGGCTCCAGCTTCATATGTATGGGGGGACTGGTGTTGATCTCCTCATCTAATTCTCAGCAAGAAAGCAAATAAAAATGTTAGATGATTCCTTTAAATTGATCTGTAATCTGTTTGCAACACCATCTTTATCCGTGGAGAGTTCACAGCGTGTCCTCAGACTCTAACTCTGTCTTATCGGTAAAACTCAGCGTCTGATTTGTTCTTATCTGTGATTCTCTTGTTTCAGACACACACAGAATCTTTAAAGCTTCTGCTTGTACAGGTTCATAAAAAAAGAGTATGTGACATATACATGCTCTAATGCATTTCAGACCTGCACAGTCCTGAGTATGAGCTGAGGTCAGTCTGAATGAGTCAGTGAAAAACAGACCTATTACTGAGCCCTGATTGACCGGTCCACAGCAGACCTGCTCACTCTAAAGATAGCAGAAGCTATTTTATTGTCCTGCTAATCTCTCCCAACTCCCTGTATTTCATTTCCTCTCTTCTCTTTCTTTGCTCTCTCACTCCATGATCTCTTTTTGTGCAGCTCTCAAGGTCAACAGGGTTTTGCCTCCATTGTCAGTAGCGAACAGTTTCCTCTGAATTAATTCCCTCGTGGTTTCAGACCAGCTTTGTAGTCCTTCTGAGCACACACTGTTGCTTTGTCTCAACTCTTTGTGGCCACTAAGAAGTAACCTCCACTCAGCGAAATGATTTTCTCCCATTTGTATTAACTGTAGTAGCAGCGATCGTCACATCTCTTCATCACTCACCTGAAACTGTCACTTCCAGGTGGAAATGTCCCGACTGGTCCAGCACCCTCTCTTTTCTTTTCTTCTTCTTTTTTCATATTAGCAATTACAGGTGCTTCACTTTGAAAACGTATTTCTTTACGTCTCCATTCTCTGTTCCTGCTGCCCTCTTTTCTCTCTGCCTTAATCTTGCACAGAAACATTTATTATCGAGTCCTGTCTTAGTTGGCGCCGTGAACGTGATCACCTTCAGCCAAATGTTTCGAGAAATGTAGGTAGTCGGAGGAACGTCATTAGCATAATTTCCCAGAGGCGCACTGAGCTTAATTATCAACATGGCTGTGTGCAGACTAGAGCACAGCTCATCACATTAGGATGGAGTCCCTGCTGCTCAGGCCCATGCTCCGCCAGGTCCCAGCTGACTACCAGGAGATTCATTGCCGGCACAGCTCAACTTCCCAACAACTCCGAAACTTTCGTCTCTACCCTCTGCGATTCCTCACCTTGAGATTCAAAGGGGATGAAATAATGGAGACTCCGGTGGACCATCTGTTTTTTGTGCTGTAAGTCGTTTCAACTCATTTTTCTATTAAAGAAAGAAAAAGCAGCTGATTATCTGTGGTTTTCCCAGGGATGCTCACACACTCCTCTGCCAATCCTTTATCTTCATCTGTGGTTTCTCCTTAATGCACTGTCACACCCGTGTGTTGGACATCCCTCCGCTTCCCTCTCCGTGCTGCCAGACTGCAGGTCGAGGTAAGAGTGTGCGTTCGCTGTGCGAGAGAGAAACAGAAATGATCCAGCCCCATCTCCATCCGCCTGTGGATAGAGCGGGAAATGGAAACACTTCTTATATGCAGCCTGTGAAAAGTCAATTTCATTTCTAGACACACCACTGTGGTCCTGCCCTTTGTTATGCTTTCATTATGGGACACACACACGTTTCCACCAAACACACAGTGATTCAGTTACACAGTTAAGACCATAATCTTTAGAATCTGGAGCAGTACATATGTAGGTGTATGTGCATAATTGTATATACAGACAACATTACAGTGATTGTATGTGGGTCACAGTCAGTGTTCAGTGTTGCACATCATTTAAATCCGTTTGCCTGATCACACCTGGGTTATTATCACCTACATGGGACCAGACAGAGACCAGCTCACTTGTTCTATTCCTGGAAAGTGCTTACTTATGGAAAAAGGAAAATGGAAGACAAGATGATGAAGAGTATGGCGGAGGAATACACCATCGAAGCAGTAGTTCTGATGTATAGCTTTGGGCCTGCGACTGTAATTAAGCAATACTTCTCGGCTTCTTCCAGCATATGTTTCCTGTCGCTGCGTTTCATCAATGACAAACATGGCCAGAAACTCAAACAAATGAGTGCTGCGTTGGCAAATCAGGATTTATTAGATGCATTTTGTTGTTGTTGTTCTGTATTCGTCTCTTTACCTGGAAGAAGGCGGCCATTAGCCACAGCTGAGGAGAAAAATATGGGTTTTTTTTCCCCCGCCGGCTCGTGTGCGGATGTCATTGCTATGCGAGGTAATGTGACATCAAACAGGTTTGCGGTTATGTAAGGCCACAGTCTAATGTGTGTGCTCTTTCATGTGTCTTTGAAGTGAACGGTAGCAGCAGATAATGTCCCTGTTTGGACGGCAGCCAGATAGGAAGTTTCTTTCAGGAGTGAGAGTAAACAGTGGGTGCTGGAGCTACAGAGGATACAACGAACACCCAAAGGTCCACTGTGATTCTGCACTTCTTCTTTGAATGATTTTGTATTTACACGTCTGACTGCTCTCATCCCGGTGGTCTCTACCTGACTGACTGTCTGCCTTGTAGGTCAGAGAAGATAAGCAGGGCATTAGTCTATTCTAATATATTCCAGCTCCCTCTTGCCGGCTGCAGGCCTCCAGTGTTTACTGTAGAACCTGCCCTGTCTTATTTTTCAATGTCAGAGTCGTCCTCCTGCTGACTTCTCATTATTCAACACTTGAACGTCCCTGTCCTGTGAAGAGCAGCACATGAAGACAGCGTGTTAGTGAACTGAGCAACTGTTTGCCTGTAAATCTTCCCAGTGAGCTTAAACAGGTTAGTAATAGCTGATTGTTTAGACAGTGACTCACCCTGCTTCAGCACGAGGAAACTGAGCAGCAGGTTTTACTGTGTGGTAAAGAGGCGTCTGTCTGTCTGGGCCTTGGTGACAATAATCAGTTTATTTAATAAATCTAATGTAACTATTTATATTCTGTGTAAGAGGAAGCAAACACATAACAACTTGATGTAAAGAGCTGGACACCCATGTCCTGCTGAGTTTAACTCAACCCTTCCCTCTGCGAACAGAGTTAAGACCAAGGAGATGGAGCCAAAGCAGAGGTCCTGGTGTCGTGATGGAAGAGGCCTTGAAGCCTCACAGAATTGAATTTTCTATTAGTAACATCTCGGGAAGAATAAAGATGACGAATACGACATCAGATACGAGGCGTATGAATGTCTGGGACTACAATATGTTGTATTTCTGACATTTTCTGACAAGAGTAGATTTTGGATTTAGCAGATTTTTCTGCAGCTGAACAGTGAAATATGACGCGAGTAATCCTGTGATTTGTGTGTTCTGGGTCTGTGTCAGTGATTTCTATGTGAGAGGTCTCTGATGAAATTGATTCGGTGTAACGCTTGGACGGCAGGTTATCACACACTCTCCTGCCCCGCAAACCCATTCAATCTCTCCGTCTCATTGTCAGAGCTGTGGACTCGTTTCTCTGGGAGCAGCTTTCCATTTCTGCCGACACCACTGAGAGAGGGATTCAAGGTTAATTTAGTTGGTAAAAGCTGCACTGAATCTTTGTATGCCAGTACAATGCTTTCTCCTCTGTTTTTATTTAATTTAGCTTCTCTCCTTTACTACCCTTGTTGTGAATGCACACACACACACACACACACACACACAAACACACAAAGGGTAGAAAAAGGAGAGAAGCGAGCGTATAAAAGTATTTGCCATCCATTAGAGAACATAAAGGGCTCCGCAGCCTTGCAGCTACCTATGAAAACTCTGCCTGTTTTGTTTTTCCACATCGATATTTCCCTCCCTCAGTCTGACGTCTCTGTGCACTTCAAAGCTGCTGAAGTGTGCATTCAGACAAGCTGTCAGCCACGAGAAATACACCGAGAGATCCAGGGACATTTTTCAAGATTAACTTTAAGTGTATTAAAAGGTAAAAAAATTATGAATGAAAAATTAATAATGCAGAGCAGCTGTTGGTGAGAGCTCCTTGAAAGAACATGTTTAGATTCATGTTCTCTGAGGGTGAAATATGACAGCCAGTACTTGAGACACTGTTTTTCCACGTACTTAGAGACACTCATCTGATTGGGGCCGACGCTCTCTCTCCAAACCTCTTCACTTTTATTCATCTGTGTGGAGGAAGGTCTGGCTGAGCTCGACTTCCCTCCCTGTCTAGAGCTCTTACAGATGCAGACTGTTGATTGGGAGGTTGGTAAACTGACTGCTACTTGGGTCTATTAGGGAGTAAATGATTGAAGTGCTCATCGCTTTTTACTGCCTGGTGGCTGCTGTGAGGACAGCTCTGAAAAACCCCTGGAACTGCCTTTAAATGAAACATTCAAGTCTATCTGAGTTTACCAGAGCTGTACATACATTTGTTTTCACTTGCTTTTTGTTCTTCGGATCAGTCAGAGCAAGAAAATGTCTGGATATTCTGCTTTCATGTGATGTCTGCAGCCCCCCGCCTGCTGACTAACTCTGCATGGTCACCCCTTTGTTATTTTAGCCAGTGATGTCAACAGCACAGAGGCATTCGGTTTGCCAAGTTAAGTGGGAGTCCACATGCACATCGCTCTTCCTGGTTGCACAAGTGGCAAACACTTTCGGGCCTCAGCCTCTCTGCGTGGCACCTCGGTGTCATGTCAGCCTCTTTCATCACCGTCCATTCCTCACAGGATTAGAAACACGGGGCCGTGTAAGACCCTGTTGAAAGTAAAGCTTGTCCAGCTCCTGCTGTGGAAACTACAATCCTGTTTCATGCAGTACAAGTACAGTATCCAGGATTTAGGTCATAAAAAGACCGGTTTAGCTTTGCAGTCCTGTAGCATCATCCAACTCGTGATGGACAGTGAAAAACACGGATCTACACAGATGCAGCAGAACCAGGAAAACAGCTTTTTTTTATGCCACACTCTCTTTTTTCCCCTGGCTCCTACATTACCCACAGTGCAACTCGTCCGAGATTCAGGTGTGTTATGCTAGTAGTGGCTAATGTAGCCCCGAGCTGACATGAGGGGCGGGGCTACAGAGGTCAGGTAAACTCCACAGTGACAGATTCTTTTCATTTTCAGACGTGTAATCTTCAACCCACACTGACTCGAGTGACATCACTTTTATCAGCGCCTTCTGTAGCCGCACAGGGTTTTCTTGGGAACTCCCTATAAGACGTGTAACTTATAAACTCTGGTTTCATACCTCTCAGGTTTGAAGGTTAGAATCGATCCATTTCGACTTTGCCTCTGATAGATTTTTACAGTTTTTCGACAGTTCGTCTCTCATTAACGGCTTGCAGAGATCCAGACAATCTGAGCTGCGGCTTATCTGATCCAGACAACCACCCTGCAAACCCTCCTGGTCTGCACTCACCTTGCTTACCTGACACTTGTGAGAGACCGCTGTCTGGATTGCATTCCTCTGTTGAAGGTTTGTGCCAGGGTTTTCTTTACAGGCCACCATTTTCAGCAGAGGAGCAGCAGTGGCCTTAGGTTGTGAGCGTGCGCCTGTGTCTTTGTGTTTCTTCCTACAAAAGCCACGGATAGTTTGATAAAGAAGGTCATTAAAGTGTCATTAGGCAGTGAGCTCTGAGGCGCTGGGCCCTGAGAGATAAAACACAGGAGCGCTGTGAGAGCTGGGAGGGATGGGTGCAGCGCTGAGACGCAGACCCTCAGTGAACTCCACAGAGACGCTACAGCAGGATAGACCTCCTCGACTCGTTCACACAGCTCTCTTTGTGTTTTCCTCCCCCATCATTCTGCTTTTCCCGACCTAACAGTCACTCCCTAAGCCCCCAGCGTGCGGCGAGATCATCGCTGAAAGCTTCCTACCTCTTCATCCTTGTTCTACAAGCACAATCCTTCACTACCAACACAGACCATCGATTCACTCGTACAGCTGTTGCATTGTAGCTCTCATGTGAGCACTGTTTCTCACCGGCCGTGAAGCTGCTGCCCTTGAAAGTAGAAAAACCAACATCTCCTGAAATCAATGCAGCTTAATAAACAAGTTCAAGCTTTTCCAGTGACCCCAGTTCTCCAAAGCTAAAACAACTATGACACCTGGCATTGTAATGAAAATCCAGCCAGCACTCAGTATAAATAAGAGCGGCATTGATAGCCTGTAGCGCAGTCGATAACTGCTTGGCAGCACAGGCTGGGAGACTTGACTCAATTTGTAAAAGTGAGCTGCTCTCTGGCTGCTGAGTGTCTGAGAGAGCTGATGCCACCCGAGTGCAGAGCGAGCGTCTTCTTCCAAAAGCCCTGCTGTTTTTGAGACCAGGGGTTCAAATGGATTTAAAGAGACATGAATCATTCTGCTTTGGAAGGTTTTATCAATTACAGGTCAGCAGTGCTTGGGTTGTTCAATACAGTAAGATCTGTGTTCTGCCACTACTGGACTTATAAACCTGTCTAGGTCATTATTTATTTTTTTATATGTGACACAAGGCAACAAATCTTAAGTCTGAGTGCAAGTGGAGGCACTTTAGCAGTGATGAAGCATCTAAATTACACACTTGACTTTGAGTCAGACTGTTTTCTTTTATGCAAAACCTCTACTGCCACCAAGTGGCTCTCAATCAGCACATCAGTCCAGAGAACACATCCAGCCGTTGGGAGGTTAAAGGGTCAATTACCTCAAATTATGAACAACTACTCACTCACATCCAGTAGCATCTACCTGTGCAGACGGTGTTAGGTTTCCCTGCCTCTGTGTTGAGGTGTCTCTCACAGTCAACAGGTTTTTTATCCTTCGCAAAAACAAAGTAGACATGAAGAATATGAATACACTGTCTAATGCTCTCTGTCTTGTATCTTCTCTGCAGTGTTCATCATGGCCGCCGGACTGCTGGTCTACCCCTTCGGCCTCAACTCCTCACTCGTCAGGTCCTTCTGCGGGGACTCTGACATCTACTACGCCGGCGAGTGCCAGATCGGCTGGGGCTACATGCTGGCTATTGTCGGAGTCATGCTCACCGTCTTCTTGCCCTTTTTTGCCAAATATGCACCGAAGGAGCAGCTGTCCCCCACCCCTCTGCCCACGCTGTTATAGTGCATTGAAATCTTGGTTTTTTTCCCCCTCCTGACCTGAGCTTGATGTCGCGGAGAGACACCTGCATCCCATTTTTTAAAGGCGATGCTGTTTGTGAAGCTGACACTCAGTGATAACTGAAGCTGACACTCTAACAAACACTGTCTTCCTACATCATTATGTAATTAATTCAAATCCAGTTCATTTAAATGGAATGTCTTATGTTTCAATAAACTGTGGTTATAAGTTTTACCCTCAAATCTGTCACGACTTTTCCACAGTTGGACTTCTCTGTTTTCTTCATGTCAGCTCTGGGGATCAGTCGAAGGATGCATCGAGTAGAAACCCCATTTCACGCAGTTAAAGAAAACTTCCACAAACGTAACAAGTACTTGATTAAAATGTGTTTTTTTTCCCCTTCCTTTCATTTGTGGAAACAAGTCAACATTCAGTAAGCAACATTCCTTACAGACAGGAAGTTGTCTGCATAAAGACAGTGGAAGCATGAGATTATGTGGCAGTATGACTCGACCAGTCTAATTATGTTTAAGAAAGAGGTCGTGAAGAACATTTGACTCCGAGAGAGAGACACTTTTTTGGCGTTTGGACTGTACATATGATTTGGATTTAACAGAGCTGATGTCTGAGGCTTGAAAATAACAAAATTGAAAAGAGGACTTTTTCTGCCTCCCAGTCATGTGATCAGACAGTGAACCGGCGGGAGTCGAGAAGAGGTTTTCACTTCCAACGACAGCGCTTTCAGTAACTGTCATTAAGAAAAGGACAAGGAACACAGCATCAGACCTGCCGAGAGGATAAATGGAAATGTCTTCTCATAACAATGAAGTGATTCATAATGATATGTAGTGGTTTCAGAGCAGTGTTGTCAAATGTTTCATATTGGGATACTGCATCCTTTTGTTAACCTTTTCCCTAGAATTGTTTGTGTAATGTAACTCCCTCGTTAAACATAGACATTTTTTATTTCTGTCTGCAACACACAATACTAAACACTAATTCAGGAAAAAAAAATGACTGCAAAAGGCAGGGAGATGTAGGAATTGTGTCAAAATGCATGATAAGATGGGCTTTGTTAATGGTAGAACAATTGATCTAGATTTTAAATGTGATCTGACCAACTTGTGCCTTTTAACATAACCAAGACAAGTGTTTAATACGATTATCAGGTTATCATCTTTTTCTGCTGAAAAACTGTGGATCCTGTTATGTGAAGTGATTTATTATTTTTCTTTTCTTCCTATTTTTTCCTCTCAGTATTAAAATGTTTCTCGTGAACTTGATGCAGTATGATCTCATTAACTTGAGAAAATGTCCTGGAGGAAAAAAAAAAAAAAGAAAAAAAAAGATGTCTTCTAATCCTCGGAGGTAATGGCAGAGAGAAGAAGAAAAAAAAAGGAAAGCAAAGCACTTGTGTTCAATTATGCCCTGAGATATTTTTGCCAATTACCTAGAAGAGTTGAATCACTTGAATCGCTATATTAAGAGGTTGTGACATGCAGCTAACAGATTAATTCCTGGAATCCTTGTCTTATGTGGTTCAGAATTCGAGTGGAAGCAGAAGGAGCTGTACAAATTGAACTTCGCCCTTTGGTATCTGTGCTGAGCTGACACATTACTCACAAGATGTGTAAAACGTGGCTTCAAATAATTAGCTCCTCAAATAAGCAAATGTGTTGGTGTGTTTTCGTCAAACCACTTCTCCTTTTAAGCGCTGGCACCATTCCTGTCATGTTCCCAGGACAAAATGTCTCCTTCTCCACTTACTGTCCCTGTACACTGCCAATTTCATCAAGCTGGACTCCCTTTTCTAGTGGGTGTTTATGTGCGTATTAGTGTTTAATAATGGGTTGGTGTCTGCTAAGGGGTTAAACTTTAAATATCCCCAAAATTTGGGTTCCCATAATGACATATCCTGACATATAGAAAATTGCTGTCATTATGTTGCCATATTTGAAAGAAGGTCAGGAGAGAAGTGTTGGTATTGTATTGGACCTCATACTGTGCTTGACTGTGGGAATGATTGGCGTGACTGCACTGGACTTGTTCCCCTATTTGTTGAACCATTGTGTGTAAAGTCTCAGCACTGGTGAAACTGTTTTGGTAGAGTAGATTATTGTTTTTTCCATTGTGATGTTTGACTGTAAATAAACTAACTGTACTTGATATCACATGTTATTCTTAACTGCCCCGTTTTTCAAAGATATATTTTGAGATATTACCTCATCGTGTTTGCTTTACTTGACTTAACCTCTAAACAATGTTTGCTGTTCTGTGAATTTTCTTTGTAATAAAAAATATTTCAGAACTTACAAAAACAGACGCTTCACTTTCCATTAAAGGTTTCGTTAAATGACAGAAACTCTTTTATATAATTGTTTCACAAATTAATACAAAAACATCTTCGCCAGAACATGCAAGTCAATTCAACGAAAAACTAACAGCAACATCGTCCCTCACAGGTCGACAAGTTCAACACCTCAAATATGCTTTTTCAAACCAATAGAACTTCTACCTATAACAAGAGTATATATAAGTAAGCTTGGCTTTCATGGACCGCCATCAAATACTACTTTACTTTCCTCCTATTAATCTTATCCTGCTGAAAATCTACTCATGCTCAGACTTCACTCAGGGATTTCACCAGCGCCCTCATCTCAGCATCGCATGCTTTGATAGACTCCTGGGCATTCCTCAGCTCTGAGGGCAGGCAGGGCCTGATGGACACACACATGAGGACATCTCTGCTGCAGTCATAGTTACCCACATATCGATGAACTTGACCACGGATGAGACGGGGCAGTTCTTGCTCCTGTTGGACAAGAGGCAGAAATTAAAGATTAACTCAAGTAAAACTGCAGTGTTAGTAAATCTTCCACATTTGCTCCATCAAATAATCCATCAAAATGATAAAGAGCCATCATTTTATCTGACTGAGACTGAGAAGAGTCACAGCAAGTTAATATGAGCAAACTGAAACTGTCCTCTGATAAACTCAGGAAACATTCATTGGATTTTTCTTCTGAAGAGAAGCCTTTCTTCCTCACATTTTCATAGAAGACACACTGCACAGCCTCCTTCCCGTCTCTTATGAGGAAGGTCTTAGCTCCGTGGCGACCCAGGGTAACCGCAGAGTCCAGAGTAGCTGAGGGAAGAGCACAGCCAGTCACATTAATCACGTTTAAAAATTCTAAAGAGTACATAACAAAACCAGCAGCAACTCCTAATCAACTGACCAAAGATCTCAAATAAGTACGGGACTTTGTCTTTGAACTGGCTCCAGTGTCTCATGCCATCAATAACTGCAGTCAGGATCCTCAGTGAGTTCTCAGGGGCTGGCTTCCTTGGAAATGTTTCCTGCTGAGCACAAAAAAGTTACACTAATCACTAATGAAATCATGAAACATTAACGGCAAAGTTTAAAATGTCTGTGTATTATTATAAATTTTCCATCTATTTCTACCTGAGTTTGAGTTGGTCGTGTTGTCTGAGGTTGATTTGAGCTCATTTTCCCCTCAAAGCTGGAACTCAGTGGCCCAAAGCTGTTGGTGAATTTCCAGGAGTTGTTTTGTGGTTGCACTGCACGAGCAGCGGGCGTGCTGGTGGGTGGAACAGGAGGAGGCAAAGGTCTAGACTGCTGAGGATATTGATGTGTGGCATCGGGCGGTCTGTAAGATAACTGCTGACCCCTCTGAGACCACCCAGTATGGGGTGTTGGCTTGGTTTGTGCACTCTCACTGCTGGAGGGAGTTTGATATTTGTTCTGTCTGGAATCCTGTTGTCTGGCTGGGTAGCTGGGCTGTCCCGTCTTAGAGCTGAAATGAAAATAAACTACCTGTTTTCACATATTGGGATCTAAAATCAAAACTGAAACACCAGGCACGTGTCTTTTTTAATTTTTTTTTATTAACTGAATATATCAAAAATATTTTAAGAAAGCAGTCTGACTTCAACAGGTTGTGGGTTTGACATTCTGGATTTTTGAGTATTTTTTCATTAATATTGCATTACAACAAATGGGTCAAACAAAGGTCAATAAAACACACCTTGAGCTTCCACCTTTGTATGGATGTGGCACAGGTGCAAAGGCTCTCGTTGTAGGGGCAGGTCCAGGAGCAGGTCTGTTGCTTTCATACTGCTGGGGCTGAGTGGACTGTGAAACACCCTGTCTGTAACACTGGTGGCTTTGTGAGGGACCAGAAAACGGACCTGAGGCCTGGTAACCTCCATAGGTACCTGAGGAAAAGCACATTCACAGAAGAAAATATGGCAGCTTCCACTGAAGTTGTGAATGGTTATCTTAATTCATAGGGAGACCATTTACATTATTGTCCTTTGTTTTGTCTCAACTCTATGATTCAACAAGAGATGGTGATTTTGAGCAGTCAGACATTAAACAGCAAGAACTTTTAGTTGACCTGACACTGTTGAGGGTCACTTAGAACAATCTTGGAAAAATATGAAACATAGAAAATCTCAAACATGGCAAGGTATTGTTCAATATGACTTTTTATTTAAAGCTCATGTATACTTTTCTGTGGGTGTACTGCCACCTAGTGCCTGAAATACAGTAGAAACTTAAAGACCCCAGCTGATTGCCTCACTTGGTGTGCTGTGAGATGGAGCTGCACTGGTGTTTGCCAGGTATTCACTGTGGGAAAAGAATTCATTCACAGAAGGAGCAGATGTCAGAGGAACTCTGTTTCTTTTCTTCTGGTTAAAGAGTGGCACAGAGAGGCAGCCTGATGGAGACATCACAGGAAATACAGCTGAACATATAATACAGATTTACCTATACACACTGTGCATTATGCGATGCTATGTATATCATACCACAATTTATAATCTATTTCACAAGACTGATTGAACTTGGTGTTAATCAAAGTAACCCATTAACATCAGGGAATGAATACACTCTATTACAAACCTGCAGCTGGCTTGGCTGACTGGTTTTCCTGTCTCCACATTATGGTTGCTTAGAAAAAGCTCATCCAGCTAACAGCTGCTGTAAGCTACAAGGAGAGATGCACCACAAACAAAAATAACTAAAACTACTACTAATTATAGTTAATTCCCTGGTTAGTGTTGGTCACTCACTTAGTTTCAAAAAGTGATAGTTTAATTCAGTTGTAAAAACTTTACCAGTTAACATATTGATTTGGTGTCTTGTCAGTTTAGCAGTCTAAGTCTAAGTTAACTAGCTAGGTTAGTTAGCCAAAAAGCTAGTAGCTAGCAGCTTGTCGAGCAGGTTAAGTACCAAGAGGCGACCCTAACATAACGGATATGATGTTCAGCTATGTTTTACTCAAACAATACTGAACCAATCTATTTACAATGAATATTATATATTAGTTACTAACGGTTTGATGTCCAGTAACGTTAGCTAAAGTTAAATTTAGTTCCAGACCTGCACGTACTTCGCGCCAGAAGTAACGGATGTTGCCTTCACGATCCCGTAGTAAGCTCGGAGTTCCTTAACACAGCTCAGAAGATATTCAAATGCTGTTAATTTCCTGTGTCTGACAGCCCGTGTTTGTGGTAGAATGATGGAAAAAGTATGTGAGGCAACGCTGACAGTATATTTACTTTGTACATCACCATCATTTGTTGACATGACTTCAAGGTACCCAGGTAATAATATAAAAAGAAAATGTAGGGAACCCGTGTATGGTCAGACCTCCTTTGACACCACTAACCTCAAACAAGCTTTTCCAGTAGCTGCTGATCAGACGTGCACAATTTTAGGTTTGCCAAAGAGCAAACTTTAGCTCAGACATATTCTTTGTCTGGTGTGAGCAGCTGTCTGAGGTCAATCCATAGTAACTCTATTGGATTAAGGTCTTGGCTGTGACTCCAACAGGTGGATTTTCTTTGTTGAAGTAAGTCTGTTGTAGATTTACCTCAATGTTTAGGATCATTGTCCTACTGCAGCTTCTCCTTAGCTTCATGTTCAGGTGGACACACACCCTGACATTGTCCTGGAGGAGACCTTGATAAAATTGGGAATTCATTTTCTCCATGATGATGTGGAGCTGTCCAGGACCAGAGGCAGCAAAGACCCAAATCACGATTCTCCCTGCACCCTACTCCACCTTTGGGATGATGTTTCAGAGCCCTCCTACACCACATGTATCGCTGCATGTTTTCTGCAAACAATTCAGTTTCATATTCCATAAAACTTTTAGCATTGTGAAGTATCAAGATGCTCTTTGGCAAACTGCAGGCATGTATGTGAAGAGAAGAGAAGAGAAAACTAAACTTTTCACTCAATCCGTGAAGGGGTGAGTGAAGTTGTGAGATCTCCCAGAATACCGCACATGTTTTCGGGAGGATATTAAAAAACAAATGGATGAATTCACAGTTGACAAGAAATGACAAGGAGCAATGGAGGAAAGCATGGTTGATATGGAACGATGGGACATTGGGGTCAAGGATGCCCTTTCCAAGCTACTGAAAAATCAACGCTCCAGGCGTAACATCAGGTTTTATTTTAGGGCACTTCTGGGGACACATTCTTTGATTCACAGACTTGATAAAGCTGGAACTTGGGGGTGATCTGGGCCTGAGCCCTGATGCTGATCTGCAGCTCACCGCACCTTTGCACCAAAACCACCTGCAAGTGCCCCACCACGCTCTTTGGCGGTCCTATCAGTGTCTTAAACACAGACCATAAATTGTATGCTGCTATCTTAACAAAGAGGATGGACACTACAATGCCCCTGTTAATTGATGAGGACCAAACTGGATTCATAAAAAACCAGGGCAGGGCTGCCCCGCTAGCCCTAATCTTTTCAATTTATTCGTTGAACTTCTTGTCCAAGCAATACGGCAGGAGTGGAGTGGAGTATAAAGTAAGTTTGTATACAGATGATTTATTGGTCAAAATCATGGACCCAGGTTCAGGCTTACCTCTACTTATGGAAATATTGGAAATGTATGGGACATTTTCAGGGTATGCCCTAAACATACATAAAACTCAGGTTTTGACATTTAATTACAATCCCACTCAAGAATTTATCACAGCATACAATTTCAGCTGGCACTCATCCCACATCAAGTACCTGGGAGTAAGTTTACCCAAAGATCCATCACAATTATTCAATTTTAACTATAGGACATTAATAAGAAAATATATGATGACCTCACTGGGTGGGGCCGACTCCCTCTCGACTTTTGGCAGCAGAATTAGATCAATTAAAATGAACATTCTCCATAGATTATTATATCTTTTCCTATCACTCCCAGTGGAAATTCCTCAGGAACAATGTAGAGAATGAAATAGGCAAATCTCCGGATATCACATGGAGTCACTGGGTGAATTTTTTGCTGAAAGTTTAGGTGGAAATAGTTCAACATCTCCGACTCCAAAGAGAGGTTAAATTACTTAGATGGCCAGCACATGATCCTGACTTCATGCCAGCTTTGCTAGATTGCAGATACAGACTGGATCTATTTTGGCATCACTTCCATATGCAAGATTGTCAGCAAAAGGGAGCTTGAAGCTTTTTGATAATTTATATCAGACATGTAGGACTTTTAAAGGTATTTACAGCTCTGCGATTATTTCTGTAAAAAGGTGAAAGGCTCTAATCCAATCCAGTTGATGCTTACAACTCGGGAAACAATAAAGGTCTTATAAGCAAGCTATATCATGGCATCACATCACTGAACAAAAGTAGCACGGACTATGTGAAACAAGGATGGGAAAAAGAGCTGGACATTGAAATAACTGAAGACATGTGGCACATGTACAGTCATCCTCCACCAACTCCTGAACCTGGAGAGACTTCTGCTAGAAGAAAGCTTTTTTTAATCCCTCCTAACCAGAATCTAAACAAACTGGTACATATCAACCTGCTGGAGGGAATGTGGAGGACTTATTGGACTTATAACGGTGATGCTGGAATCAAGTAAAAAAGCAGTAAAAAATGCTGGCTTCAGAAGATCTGTCCGAATGCTGGACTCTTTATCAATATTGTCAAACATCTGCATCTTCCAGAACGGTGAACTGACTCCATGGTCAAAGGGTGTGTTTATTTAGCCAACGAGACAGATTCTTTATAAGTATGGGATGTAACTCTATATTCTTCTTTAAATAAGGCAAATTGGCCTTGAGTCAGTGACTATCGATCTCATGTCTGTTTCTTCCTCCTTTTCCCCTGCTTGTTATTTTCATAATTTTTTATAATAATGGAAAATATTCATAAATAAAAAGTAAAAAAGAAAAGCTTAATTACTGTGGTTTGTATTTTTATTTACTTATTTATTTTGTAGTGAAAACAGAACAAAACAGAAGAAGTGTGGACAGATATAAATCACTGGAAAGTGAATCTGAATGATTTTTATCTGACAAATGATAACACACATTATGTGAAGTCATTTTACAGAGTTAGTTAAGACCTGACAATGTTACAGAGAGAAACTGCTGCTGCAGTCGGTGTCTCCAGAGCCACAGTTTGTCAGGCGGTCTAAAAATGATAAAAGCTGCTCTGTAATGAAGAGTTTGTAAACCCTGCGTCTGAACAGCAGCTGTCCACATCTGTCCTGATCTGAGTGGTAAATCTGCCACTGTTTGCATTATAAACTGCATATGCACAAGAACAGAAAACATGGCAGACATAGCAACAGTAACTAAGGAGAGCTGGGCTGTTATATGATGACTAAAACCAGGAAAATAAAAATACAAAATGAGCTAAGTATTGTCTTAATGGGCCGAGTTGAGGACTCACTTGCTGGGTTTGAGGTCATGATGTAAGATGCTGTAGCTGTGGATGTAACAAGCGAACCATGTCGACTGGGAGACGCTTGTAGTGGTTCAGCAGGGTGGCAGTTTCCACCCACAGGGTCAGAGAGTGTCAGGTGTTATGTTCAGGTCCTCCTAGTGTGTGCACAGTGGGCGCAGAGAGGGGACAGTCAGGTTGATACCGTACTTCATACTCTGTCAGCAAACACTGTCCCTGTTCATTAAACACACTTGACACAAAGCAGCCTCCTCACCTCCCACATACTCCATCACCATGCACAGCTCCCTCTGGGTCTCAAAGGAGCAAAACATGGAGACGACAAAAAGGGGATGTCTGTGAAGGTGAGGATGTCCCGTTCCACCAACACCTGCCCGACGTGTTCTCTCCTGGTGAAGCTCTGCCGTTTGATGAGCTTCATGACAAAAGCTCGACCAGTCTCCGTGTGACGCGCGAGGTTCACAGTCCTGCACAAAACACGGAAACATGAGCAGCTTCTGTGACTGAACATCAGCTCTGATTCAAAGAAACTGTCCAGACAGATTCTTAATGCGAGCACAAACAACTTCTACAGCATCCTTGCTCTGCTCTGACTGGACGTCTGTCTCACTCACCCGAAGGCGCCACTGCTCACAGGCTTAACTGTGCTGAAGTCATTGATCCCTGGTTTCCTCAGAGGAGGACGCCAGGCTTTGCAGGTCTGAATCAGACACATAAAATATATGATAGACGAATAAACACAACACAGAAAAGTACTTAAGGTGTGAGTGAAGTGAAGAAAAGCAACTCTGCCTTTTTCACTTTATCTATTGGGCCCTGAAAGGTTTTCATAGAGGACTGTGTGACAGGTTCAAGTTGAGTTTAGGAACAAACAATAGAACTCTGTTATTTACAGTCCATACAAATATAAGTCAACAAGTACAAGAGAAATCACAGTGTGGTTAATAAACATGGTTCCCTTTATAATGATAATAAATGGAGGGAATCAGGACACTAATCATCATCAAATGTACATATGTACATATATTGAATTTCCATATATGAACTATATTTACATATAAAATAAAAGCATGTGTAAAAAAAAAAAAAAAGGAAACCTATAAGAAATTGGAACAATATCATATATTGACATATATGTCTAGTCCATACAAAGATCTATGTTTATGTATGTATGCTTATATTATAGACATTCTAATTATCATACAATATATATCCATCTCAAAGCCTCAGTATATGTTGACATCATAAACAGCAGAGTCCAGAAGTCTGGTTCTACTTTCCCAGAATGAGAACATAGACATGTTCAAAATGAATAAGAAATTAATAAAGAAACACATATATCAACTTTTTTGATGCAAATTATAAACTTGCATATATAAATTAAATACATATTGTTAAAATATATGCTCACATGTTATACCATGTCAAAATTCATCATATATTCATTTATCATATATATATTTCATATAGCCTGTGTTAAACTTAAATAAATAAACTTCATATATCCAGAAGATGTATATATGTGATTGCATGTGATTGCATGTGATTACAAATGACACAGACACGATCACTTATATCAGTTACTCTTACACCTCTGTGTTTCAGGTGAGTCCACATCACAGTGAACTGTTCATAAGACAAGACAATGAATAAAACAGCACAAAGAAAGTGACGTGTGAGTGTCCAGTCAGTCTGACACATGAGCTCCCACCTCGTGGAGAAGCTTCTCCAGTTTGTCCTGCAGCTGCAGAAAGTAGCGGGAGCTGACCAGACCGCTGTGGACCGTGTTGTCACAGTCTCTGGCCGGAGCAGGGACATAAGAGTTTTGTGATTTTAAGTCATGAAACATCTTAAAATCTGTTCCCAGATCCAAAATCAATAATTGTAATAATAACCATAAATGAAACAAGGTGTTATAGTAGTGTACAGAGCAGGTGAAGCATTCAAAGCATCAATAACTTTGTCTGAATCTGGAAATGATGTTAAACAACAAGTAGATAAAGAGAGAAGACATCAGGAAGAAAGGTTTTGTTCATAATGAGAACTTAGAAAATCATTGAAAAATAATGATTTGTTCATAAAATAAAATAAATACTTACATGCTGCTTGTTGGAAATATTGTTGTCGTTTTCCTTCACTGGAAACAAGCAGTTAACGATTGTGTTTAGTTTTCCGAACACTGTTCTTTAACTGAAAGGAGAAAGTTTGTGTTGCCTTTATCAGACGTGACTAAAACTGAACAGAAAAGTGTCTCTGCTGAGTTTACAATAACCTCTATGAACAATCTCTCTGTTCTGAGCTCGACAACACCTCTTCAGTCTGTCTGTCTCAGCTTCCATCATTTTGACACACACACACACACACACACACACACACACAAACATATTTTCTATATTAACACTTTCAGGTAGTGTGGGGCCTGTGAACACTGCCCTGCCTGGGCTGACTCCTCCCCCAGCCAACCCCCTCGTCAGGTGATAAAGGACACCTGCTGGCCTCTGTCAGTCTCTTGCTGGTTCCTGTCAGTTGTGGCTCGTACTGGCCACAGGTAAGTGGTAAAAACAAACGCATCATTTTACACCCACCAGTCACCTTGCTTCTTACCTGTACTGCGTCTGTTTCAGCCGTGCCTCCTCATCCAATTCTAAACCTGTTCGTCCATAGTGGGCCATTCATGCCCCATAGCAGAGGTGCTGATTAAGGCCCCTTCTTAAATTATAACTTTATACAGCATGGTGAGCCAACTAATTCTGTCTTCCTTTTTAGGTTCACCTGCTGTGGGTTTGCCTTTAGTAGTTTTATTGGTTGTATTTGTTTAGTCGACTGGGTTGTTTGTGGTTGTTTAGTTCCTTGTTTGTTCTTTTTATATTTCTTTGGTCGTTTATTAGCCTGTTGCTTATTTAATTGTGATTAATTGCTTTTGTATTAGCTCTTCTTTTGCAGTGTAGCTGAGTGCTGCCAGGGTGAGGTCACCCACACGTCATGCATGCAGGTAAGAGCGCGGGGACATGGGTTTGCTGTGAGGATTGCTGTGCTGCAGGTGAGTTGTAGCTCACTTTTCCTTTAATAAATTTCTTGTTGGACTGGTTTTAGGTGTTTTAGTAACGATAATCTTTCATTCTTTTTTTGTAAATTTTGAGATCTTGTATTCCACCTTTTTTACGAAATGTATGCATGGAATAAAATGGTTTTATTCCTTATGTTTGTTTTGATACTCATTTTTGTTTTTAATATAATTCTCCTTTTCACCGGCTTCAGTCCCTGCTATTTAACCTTTTTGTTTCTAATAAAATATTTTATTGAATTCAAAAACACATTTGTCTTATCAGTTAAGGAGTCTGTGTCCTGATATCTGTTTAACAAACAGCTGGAGTTTAGAAACAGTATATCCTGGGGTGTGATTCCCCAGGTGGTGTTCTCTCCCCTCGTCCTACATTCTTCCCCTTACCCTACACACTATATCAAAATATAAAGAGTGATAAACATAAAGGTTATCACAGGACTCAGCTTTGACACTGGTAAAATGGTTATTCTGCAGAAAAGAAACCTGGCTGTATAATCCTCAGTCCACCTGCTCCTCAGTTTGTAAAAGTAATATTATATAATGTAATATAATGATGGCATATAAATGTGTATCTATTAATACCAGGATATGACGACATCTGTGACTTAAGTTCCCGTAAAAGCTCATACACTGTACAATCTACAGGATTTACTCATGAATATATCAAGAGTATTTGTGTTTAGGTCCTAGCCAGCAGCCGGTGAAGTGGTTCCTCTGGAGAAAAGACGAATGCTTTCAGAGTTTTAGGCGAATTGTAATTTTGTGAGTGAAGTCACTCACATTTTATTCTGAAAGAGTGTGTGTGCATTTATACAAGTAAATCATGTGTAAGACTGGCAGGAGTCAGTTAAAATCAACACTGTTGGGGAGTGCTTCCTTCATGAACATGTTAAGTAGATTTAACACTGAAAATTATTTCTGATTAACACTTAAACTCACACTTAAAAACACTATAGTTATTTCCCTCGGTGTCAAACTTCTCAGTGTAGTGTAAAATATTAACTCCAATTAAACTAATTACCAGAGTTGAATTGAAAATGTAACATTGTTCAGTGTATATTTTACTCTGTAGATTAGGACCGTATGTTCACTGACTTGGTGTTAAGTATTATATTAACACTGTTGGATTTGAGTCTGTAGTTTTTTCTTTTCCACCACTGGATGGTGGAAGTTTTCATATACTTGACCTAATACTTTTACATAATTAAATAACATCTAAATGTAAATCATACCTTTACTCAGTTTTGGTAATAAGTGCCTAATTTTATTAGGGTTCTCCAAATAAAGTACAAAGAAATTCATAAAACTTGAATTTAAAATGTTTGATAAACTGCACATCTTTAGACTTTTTTTTAAAAAATCTTCCTCAGTCCAAACTCCAGACCCAGTTTTCCTTCAGCCTCTCATACCTGATTTATTCAAAGAACTGCCAGACAGCCATGTCTGAGCCACAGCCCGCCACTGAATTTGTGTCGCTTGAAATCACATTTCCAATCACATTTGAGACTGATCCAGTATTTGTGGAGCGAATGGTGAATTCAGAAATGATTTTGTTCAGCAGGCAAGTCTGCCGCTGTGTGAATTTGAGTCATGTTAGAAATCATGTTTTTTTATCTTCATGTTCTGTTTATTTTCTATTATTTTTTATTTGTTTTCATAAATTGTGCATTTTGTTTCTTTTGATCACATGTTCATTACAGGAACCAGAGATGAGTCTGGCTTGAACATAAGTTGAGAGCACAAGATACTGACACCTTGAAGGGTCTGAAGTGTCACATGTCAGTGAAGGAACATAGAGCACCACACACTGTGTCCACCCTGTGATGCAACAACTGGGCAAGAAGGACATAAAATGAAAGAGGAAAAAAATAAAATTCATTCCTCTGGGCATAAATGAAGAGGTGACAGCTGGGCTCAGTAATGTGGAGACGTATGCACTCTTCCACTACTTTCATGATTGTGTTGTTTTGGGTCTTGTATGAATTTTTTTCATCCTGTATGAAATTTTGCAATACAAATTAAGTGTTTTGCATTGAGGATGATAATTTACAAACAACACAACATAAATGTCAGAAGAGGTAAGAACATGACAATTTTTCAAATTTTCAATCATGTGTAATATTTTAGTTATTATGCAATACTGAGTGTGTAATTAAAACATACTGTGTGTACATGTGTGTGATGACATTCTCCTGTCTGCCCTCGTGAAGTGGAGAAGAGAGAAAGAGATAGAGAGAGAGCAAAACAACAGCCAGTGTCAGTCCCTCTCACTCATCCCTGCAGGATCCTCCCACTGTAGCTACAGGAAACACCATTCTCAATCAAATCATTGGCGTGTATTAAAGTCTGTAAAGAAGACAGTCGGATGTTATAAGCTTCAGCTTATTTGTCTTATATGGACCTCACCTGACTCTTGTAGTGTTTCTGGGGATGAACTCAGGTAAACAGAGCTGAGGTCATCTTTCTGGTTTGAGTCTATAAGGTATGACAAGAGCAAGGCTGCAGAACTACCAGCTCTGCACTTTGTTATGGACACGGCCTGAGGCTAATGTCAGCCTCTGTGTGTCTATGTGACATCTTCTCTGAGAGTCTGAAGGCCATTCTTTGCTTGTGACACTCACCACGGCTTCTCGTATTTCCTGGGTCTGTGAATCTATGGCAACAGCAGCCTGAACGGTTTAATGAGGATGGCCTTCATAACATCATTTGCCTCTGGGAGACACTGGATCTTCAGTAAATCAAACCCATTTATTAACTTCACAAGTATGTTGGATATGTCCACACTTCAGCTGGTGTAACTTTGGCTTAATAACGCCACACTGACAGAGAGAGAAAGGGATTTACAAATACCGCAGACCACCTACAGTTACTGGAGTGAAAACAGTGGGAAACCTGGTTGTATAATCCTCACAGGCCACCTGCTCCTCAGTTTCTAAAAGTCACCTGTCCGTCATATAATGAAAATGTAATATCATATAATGCAATATAATGGTGGCATATAAATAATTAGTATCTATTAATAACAATAGGATATGACGGCATCATGTGATTTAAGTTCCCATAAAAGCTCATACACTGTACAATCTACAGTATTTACTCATGAATATATCAAAAGAGTATTTGTGTTTAGTTCCTAGCAAGAAATGATCAGCTTCAGTGATTATAATTCTTACAATAATTGTTAAAGATTTAATGACTGACACATGATATTGTCTGATGTTCAGGTGATGAGATTTGCTTTCTCACTTCCTGTCTTTGACTTATCTGCCTCATCTATCTCCATGTACCTCTGTACACCTCAAAGAGCATGTAGCACATCTTATGTAACATACTTCTACTTTCCCCCCTCATTTTCTAGAAGTTTTTTTTTTTATGGAAGCTACATGTTGTCCCCAATAATACCCTCTCGAGTGAAGCTGAAAAAAATCTGACCATTGATTACGGATTTCATCCATCCCTAACTGGCAACCTCCATGTTGTTCAGGGGGAGGCGCTAGTCCGCAGTAGTTTCTGGAAGGAACCTCATGCTTGCACCATGGAGAAAGTGAGTATCCAGCAACTCCTCACAATTACTACTTCCATAACACAGATATTTAATTGATACCGACGTATTTCTGCGAATTACTTTAATTTTAAGTCTCAATATAGTATAATTTCAAGGTTAGTGTAGTTAGCCACCTCTTTATACGGGGACTTCAATGTTTGCTAATATCAGGCATCTAGCTAGCTTGTTAGCTTAGCGTCAATCCGGTAGTAATGTGTTTTAGCTCTTTGGCTGATGTTGTGTGATTGGGCTTGATTATGTTAATCAACATTAAACATTTTAACAGCGCTAGACTACAGAGTAGTTAGTTAGCTAAACTTTTAATCCCAAGAAGTGCAAACTTGAAGATGTTAAGTGTTTGTCATTTGTGCACGGTTGTGGCTAATTCATGGTTATACTCGACAAGGTTAGCTAACTGTTAAGCTAACGTGTAGGACTTAAATTTGTCACAGCTACTGCAGGAAGGTTTTCCTGCCCCTGTAGTCCGTGCCTCGATACAACAAAGCAGTTCGCTAACCCCTTAGCAATTCACGGGTAAAATAGCCTCTGACAAGTAATCCCCGAGTTAGCAAATCACCATGTAACAGCTAACATTAGCCCACAATGTGAACGCTACCATTAACAAGGTGACGGACAAATGAGAGTCGTAATTGCATCCTTTTAATAAAACGCTGTGTCAGAGGACCGACAGCCTAAACTGCGGCAGTCAGTAGCACATGCTGCAGGAGTATTTTTGGATCGGCTTCAGCGGTGTCCTCAGCCGCTTGCGCTCAGACCGGAGGATCATTCTAGACGCACACGGCTCCGCTGTCATGGCTACAGCCGCATTTTGTCGTCAACTGCCGCGTCCTCTCAAATGTTCTGCGATTGGCCACTTCAAGTATTTTTGGGGATTCGTTCAATATTGAGAAAGTACCTCTGCTTTATGCTTGATCTGGCCACTCATAATAACTTGACCGACAATGCTACTAAACATTACAGGCATTAGTGTTGTGTACCTGTCAGGTTAACCTGGCTATAATTATACTGATGCAGTGAGGTATTTATATTTTTACATAGTTATTTTATTAAATAAATCTAGGGAAAAAGAGAGTCAGTTCTGCAGGTTGTGTCTTACATTCATGGCCTCAGTGTGTTACAGAGGTTTACTCAGAGTCCATTACTATTTGTTGCTCACATAAAGGATTTGATTGTAAATAATCAAAGGGGAATAAGACTTTATGCACACCCAACATGTCTCCATCACTGACACTTCTGTGACCAGCTTTCTCATCAAATCTACAGTGTAACAGCTCCATCTTCCACAGATTAGACTCCATTTTTATTTTTGACAGAAGTAGTAATCTATTGATTTTTATTATGGTCTATGTGTGCATCCCTGGTGGGTAAAAGAAGTGTGCTTGGATTTCATTATGCACGAATGACCTTATCTAAAAGAAAGCAGCATCATTATCACCAGCCAGACCTCACTGAGATAAATGATCTTATCTATCCCTTGCTTAATTAAATCTGAGAACTTTCCTAAATCAGTTTTTGCTGGGACTTTTCAAATTATGTTTTAGTCTTATTGTGTATTCTCATAATGTTGTTGAATACAGCCCTTTCCTTTTCTAATTTCACTTATTTATTTTAATATTTTATTGTTTTATTTTATTAACTGCAAGGAATTTCTGAAAATCCATGTTAACCACTATTTATCATAATTCCAGTTTACAGCATCACATGGGATTGTAATGTTGCCATGATCATGCATTTTTATGTTTTCAAATGTTTAAAGTGTTCAGAGTGGATTAGGTTTGTTGACTGGAGGGAAAAGCATGCCAGTCAACACCCCTTGTTCCTCCTCTGGGATAATAATTACTGCCCTTTACATGTTATCACATTGTTGTCAAATTAAGCTGCAAAAGATGGAGAGCCTCTTTTTAGAACAGAGTGGTGCTTCTCTCTGCTCAGTGGTAATTGATTCTGTCACATACTGTAGAGACACACGATGACTTGTCAAACTGAATCAGGCCACCAACAAGTGACAAGGAGTGTTGGAAATCAATCAGTTCACACATACTTTTTCATTCTCTCCCTCCCTCTCTTTTAGTATCATCAGTGCCCCTTGAAGTTACTGTTATGGTCTGAAAAATAGACAGCGTTTGTCTGAAATCGAAAAGTGGTGGATTCAAACTTTTGTGCTGTGAGGCTGTAATCTGACCACTGACCTGCCATTCCACCAAGAGTTGTATTACTTTCAGGCTAATGGAGTAGAATGCACCTAGAGAACTGTGCATGTGCATTACCAATATAATGGCATATTATCTCTCTGCATTACTGGTGCATTTGTTTGATATGAACAGCTGGGTGCTTGTCAATTTCTTTTTTCAGTGACAGCTGCGAAAGATGTCTTCTCTGTAGTTAGATGTGTATTGGGGATTGTGTGCATGTGCCTTTTGTGTAGGCGTGATACAAAATATAGAGCAGGAGAGAATTTTTCTTCTTTGTGCTTCATTGATTGTGTCTTCTTGGCTCATAGGTTTCAGCATTAAAGGACCAGGGCAACAAGGCTCTAAGTGCTGGAAATATTGACGAGGCCGTACGGTGCTACACCGAAGCCTTGGCTCTCGACCCTTCAAACCATGTCCTCTTCAGTAACCGCTCGGCTGCCTACGCTAAGAAAGGAAACTATGAGAATGCTCTCCAGGATGCCTGTCAGACCATCAAGATCAAGCCTGACTGGGGCAAGGTGAGATGATCTTTGCAATTTTCTTCTTTGCAGTTTTTCTATTTACAAGACATGTAGTAATTAAAATTGAGAAAGCAATCTGTAATCTTTCAACTTTGATCAACCAGGGCTACTCCCGCAAAGCCGCAGCCTTGGAGTTTCTTGGCCGATTGGAGGATGCTAAAGGAACTTACCACGAGGGGCTCCGACAAGAGCCAAGTAATCAGCAGCTAAAAGAGGGTTTACAGAACATTGAGGCCCGGCTTGCAGGTAGATACTCCAGAATTTGTAATGTCTTTCTAAAGAAAGTAGTACTGTGATTTGCAAAAAGTGTGTCTCATTTTTCCCTCCTACGTGGGTAGAGCCTCTAGAGATGGCTGCTGACATGATCAAAGCAAAATCGCATTGCTCAAAAGAGAAGAGTAGGCAGTCCACTTGGTTTGAGTGCTGTGATTCATTCAGTGGACAGGTAGCAGGGCTCACAGAGGAGAGAAGGCTCCAGTGCAGGATGCGTGGGCATTCTGAAGATTTCTGTGTGACCACAAAAATTACACTAATAACATCTATTCTTGCTTCATCAGAGAAATCAATGATGAACCCCTTCGCCATGCCCAACTTGTATCAGAAGCTGGAGAATGATCCTCGGACCCGAGAGTTATTGTCAGATCCCAGCTACAAAGAATTGCTGGAGCAGCTCAGGAACAAACCATCGGAGCTCGGCACGTATGTACACTGTCAAAAATTTGTCATTCGTTTTCTGATCTGACTAAAGAATTATATCTTCAGGCTGGAATGAAAAATGAAAAGGACAAGGTCAGAGGCAATTACTTTGAGTAGTTTGTGTGGTATCAGTACAAGATTGCATAGTATTTGTAGGCCTGCTGTCATTATATAAAAAATACATAAATAGATAAAGAATAAAAAACCTCAAGTTATTTGGAAAAGATGTATTAGATGTGGATACTGTGGTATTAAGAAATGCAGATGTCTGACTGTTTTGCAGGAAGCTGCAGGATCCCAGAGTGATGACCACACTCTCTGTGCTTCTGGGACTGAACCTCTCTGAGATGGAGGAAGAAGAGGAGCCCACCCCACCTCCTCCCCCCAAACCCAAAGAGACTCAGCCACCTCCACCCAAAGAGGAAGACCTTCCAGAAAACAAGAGAAAGGTAAATAAGTTCACCATAGTGCTCACTTTTATGAGTTTTCAGCAACTTTTCCTCCTAAAGAAAACACTCTTCTCAGTTTTGTTAATCCTCTAACTTCCTTTGTTTTTTTCTTTAAAGGCCTTGAAGGAAAAAGAACTTGGGAATTCTGCATATAAGAATAAGGACTTTGAAATGGCGCTGAAACATTATGAAGAAGCAATCAAACATGACCCCACCAACATGACCTACATTTCTAATCAAGCAGGTACATATTCTCACATGCTGGAATACAGTTGCCAGTCTCACATATTCGAGCTGACTGACCCACTAAAGCCATTGTGATTGGTTATAATTGTAAAACAGAGGTGACAGAATTTTAATTGTTGGCTGTATGAGTTCCTGCTACTGATAAATCCTCAATTTGTAGGAAAGAAATGTGGGAACCCACAACATAATGTTAAAGTGCCAATTAATGTGGGCTTGTATGCTGATTAGTCTGAGTCCTTCAGACATTTATAATGCACTGAAATATTGACCTGAGACTCTTTACTGACAACAGTTAACCTCAGCTGGTATGACATTCAAGCTTTACTTAACATGTTCAATGTGTACTCCCATTTGTGATCCCTTCAGCTGTGTACTTTGAGAAGGGAGAGTTTGAGAAGTGCCGAGAGCTGTGTGAGAAGGCCATTGATGTTGGCAGAGAGAACCGAGAAGACTACAGACAAATTGCGAAGTGAGTTCTTAATGACTACATAATTTCTAATAGTTCCGAAGTTGTCTTTCCTTTTTTTTTCCCCATGTTGTGCTCTAGTGAATCCACACATCTTCTGCCCCCACAAGCTGAGGGCAAGATTGGCATTTTTTTGATCTGATGGGACTCAGAACAAATGTTGACGCCACAGAATACCAAAACCCCAGATGTCAGAACAGTGTGGGGGAAGGGTTTTTCCAAACCTTTTCGACCAGCTGACTAGCACTTCTGGACAAGTATACTGGCCACTTGATGAGACAAATCAGCTGTGGTATATAAGAACCACTAGGTGGCAGTGTTTCTCTGTAGCTTTTCAATAAAAACTGGCAACATCTGATGTAGTGATGTTGAATTGGGACACAAATTACCTGCCCATTCAACTAGTCTTGCTCAGGGGCGTTAAGGTGGTTGTGTTTCTTTGATTTGTGTTATTTTTTTCATAAATATAATCAAATCTCACTCAAGTAAACTTGACTGGCTGTTGACCCTTTTAGTTGAGCAAATGAGAACGATTTCATTGTCATTACATGTTTGTCATTATCCTCCTACTCTGTTTCAGGGCCTTGGCTAGGATTGGCAACTCATACTTCAAGCAGGAACAATACAAAGAGGCAGTTCAGTATTTCAACAAGAGTTTGACGGAGCATCGCACCCCTGACGTCTTGAAGAAGTGTCAGCAGGTGCAGTGCAACTGATATTTCCAGTTTCATCCTTTTTAAGTTCTTTGTTTTTTTTGTTTTTTTTTCTCAGTTGTGTATGTTAGACCTGCATGTGAACAGTTAATTAAAACACAAGTGTGCATTTCACTTACACCTTGACACTCACAATTGTTTCTATAGGCAGAGAAGATATTGAAGGAGCAGGAGAAACTCGCCTACATCAACCCAGACTTAGCCCTGGAAGAGAAGAACAAGGGCAACGACGCCTTCCAGAAAGGTGCGCGTAATAGTTGTAACACCTGTTGGTCGATTGTCATCTGATTCCTCTCTTTTGGAGTTGTAAGAAACTTGCTTATCTTATATTATATTATCTTATCTTTTCCCTCCCACAGGAGACTACCCCTTAGCCATGAAACATTACACTGAGGCCATCAAGAGAAACCCGCATGATGCCAAACTCTTCAGTAACAGAGCTGCCTGCTACACAAAGCTGTTGGAGTTTCAACTTGCCCTGAAGGTAAAGTTCTTCCTCACCCGGCACCTCCGTAGATCAGCTAGTGAGATTCTAACCTGACAAAAAAAACACTGCCTTTTTATTTTATTGCGTTTTAAAAATGACCCTCATGATCTTCTTTTGTCAGGATTGTGAAGAGTGCATCAAACTTGAACCCACCTTCAGTGAGTAGTAAACTTTTTGATTACGTATATAATGTAGATAATATAAAATTTAGATTCAGGACAAATCACCCTGATGTTACTGAACTAATTTAACACATCTGCCCACAGTAAAAGGATACACGCGTAAAGGAGCTGCTCTGGAGGCCATGAAAGATTATTCTAAAGCTATGGATGCGTACCAGAAGGCTCTGGAGCTTGACTCTTCCTCAA
The DNA here is from genome assembly GCF_002814215.2 of Seriola lalandi dorsalis. Lineage (NCBI taxonomy): Eukaryota > Metazoa > Chordata > Actinopteri > Carangiformes > Carangidae > Seriola > Seriola lalandi. Next base: position 2,028,849 of record NW_019525134.1, on the reverse strand, counting down.
AGGTATTTTACAGGTTACTCTAAAGTTCAGAAAAGTCTAGAAATGACAGGAGAACATTTCTGGAAAATCCCAGACATTTCAAAGTTTACCTATACAGTGTGGTCCAAACATCTGAGACCACTCTCCCACTGCAGTTTGGTCGTTTTTTTTGTTTTCAATATTTACTAACACAATCACCACAAATAAAACCCTAGTTACATTTTGGATTTCCTGAAAAGTATTGTAAAAATCATTGTGACTTCATTACTTTTTTTTTTTTTTTTAAGGTAACCAGTTAGTAATTCATCACTTTTCTGAAAAGTAACAGGTTATGTGATCACGCCATCACTGCTCAACTTACATGTGGTGACATTTTTGATCGTATGCCATCAATAAACAGAGCATATTGTGTTGTGACATATGTTTTAGTTTTAGTGGTATTGTTGGAGGGGGGATGGTCATCAAAGTAAAATCTGAGTGCAAAAATCTATGAAAGAAATCTAGAAGTTTGAGAAAGTAAGACATTTTGAAATACTCTGTGTCAAGTCTTAACAATATTTGCCAAGTAGTGATTGATTGGCTTTTCTTCATCATTTGCCTTCTCCACCATCAGGAAGCCACAGAAGGCTTGCAGCGCTGTATGGTCAGTCAGGCCATGAGGAATGACAGCCCTGAGGAAGTGAAGAAAAGGGCCATGGCCGATCCCGAGGTGCAGCAGATCATGAGTGACCCAGCCATGCGCATGATCCTCGAGCAAATGCAGAAGGATCCTCAGGCGCTTAGCGAGTAAGTTTACCAACTTTTCTGTGTGTTTCTGTCTCTGCCTTGAGTCAGTATTATACACATAAACACAGATTCACAGAAATACATGAAGAATTTACTCTTCCTTTTTTCTTGTTCGTTCCTCAGCCACTTAAAGAATCCAGTTATTGCTCAGAAGATTCAGAAACTCATTGATGTTGGACTGATAGCCATTCGTTGATGAGAGACTGGAGCCAGATGTGTGAAGAAACTCCCAAGACAACAGTGGAACAACATGCAAAACCCTCCAAAATTTTACATCCTCTTTTCTTGCCTTCAAATTCAAAATGATATTGTTCTTAGTCTCACTGAGACTTTGTGTGTATGTTATGTTTTTTAAAATTTCACAACTTTTACATTGTGTGTAAGAACAGCATCTTGTTGTCACCTGGGAAACTTCAGGACTCCAGAAATCTTTCTCTGAAAACAATCTGGATTCATGTGTACAGATGCTTAAATACATCTTAAAATAAACATCACAATGCAGTGCACCGGTATGTTCAGTGTTTAAAGGGGAAATCCACCCTAAAGCAGTTCACATATTCCTGTCACTTCATGAAAGTGTTTTTAAGGAAATGAAGAATAGAACTATTTCTACACTCAAAATCAAGATTGTAATGTAGATCACATTAAAATAGTCAACATAACTTTAATGCTGTCCTCTTGAAGTTCTACTGTCTGGTTGATATTATGGTTTGCTCATATCAGGAAAGTGCTCAGTGTTTCCTTGGTTGCAGTGGAGAGAGGATGAATTTAGATGAATTGCCTTTTAGAGTCAAGGGATATTTGGCCATGATAAGATTTTAAGGTTGATCCTTAACGGTTTCTTAAATAAATTCATATGGCAATTTAAACAGCCATGTTATTATTTCTGTTACTCAAGAATGAAAAGCTTGGATTCAAATCTTGTGCCAGGTGAAATATCAGTGTCAGTAAAAGTCACAATAATGCAGTTGATAATGCTCTGCTCTGTGAGCAAGAGCACAGTGAGTTTACCTAGCACAACAGTCCTCGCACGCTGTCATGATTTAGTGATCAGTGTTTATCTTTGTTAAGGAGGCATGTTGATAATCGTACAGTATAGTATAGATAGTTTTGGCTGGCTTCAAATTTTCCCTTCCCAAACCTGAAACTAGAAGGCACCTGTGCAAAATGTGACATCTTGCCTGGCCCGATTATTTCCAGATAATAGGAACAATGTGAAGGTCAAAGGGTGGATTTACCTTTCAAAGCTAGCAACTATTAGTTAAGTAAAGCGGGTCACAGGTCTTTCACTTCATGATGCATCTTTAATGTTTGTCAGCTCCTCTTAGAGTACTGAGGCTGCAGCACTACCTGTCCCTACTTCCTGATGCGTATTTCACTTAAGGCCATTCTGAAGAATAGTTGTGCCAGCCTTTTTCTGATTTAAATTGTAATGCCCTATAACTTATTGGCTACGCACAAGATGTTGGAAGTTGTCCTCCTACAACGGCAGACTGCTCAGCTTCTGTTTCCAGAGAGGCAATACGTACAAGTGTTAATCTTGCTATTGACCATTAGGCCACATGTGGCTTCAGATACCTCAGTCACCACATTGTCATAGTATCACTGTGCTATGGTTTCCATGAGGGACTCAAATTTGTTAGAAATGACTTGTAACACCTTTTGTTTTCTCTGACCTGTGACACAGCGCAGCAGAAATGGGGTGTGGGCAATGGCACCATTAAAGTCCCATTATATTCATAAACTACATACAACAAATGTGTAACTCTCACATGATGTAAAAGAAACTTCCAAGACATGTAACATACGAATGGAAATCAGCTGTACTTTGAAATATACAGTATCTGAATGTATTATGAAGGTGGGTGGCGGCTTATTTTTGTCCTGTAAGACCAACAATGTTGACACTGAATCGATGCGGTAGGAGACCTTCATTTTATAGTAGGGTCTTGGTTAATGTGATTTTAACACCTTGCAATACACGGACCAATAAAATATACAGTGGAGAGATTCTTCATACAAACTTGTGTTGATAGTTGTACACTTCACCAATAAAGTATAAAAATAAAAACACTGGCAGCTACTTGTAGTGTATGGCAAATAGACCTTTACAAAGAGTGGACATGAAGTTGAATGTGAGCCCAGTATCACAAAGGTCTGTATATGTCAGTGCAAGACAGAACAGTTTAAATGCGCGGACAATATGGATGCCAGCTGTCATTTTCCCTAACAGCAGTTAAAAAGTGCTGTGGACTCTGGGGGCCCACTCCTGTGCCACCCAAGGCCATGGACATACTGCCCTAAACCTGCAGTTTTATTCAATGTAATTCAATTATTTCGTTTTGGTTTTTTTTGTTTATTTACAATTCATTATTAATTAACTTTTTAAACTACACCAAAACATCTACTGGACTTTTGAGATCTCTTTAAACGTCGCTCCGCCCACACCGACGGTTCACGTGACTGACCGTCGCCCAGGTTGTGTCGAAAGCATCCTGGTGTTAGCAGCTAGCTAGGCTCTGACAATAAATACAAAGAGAGGTCTAAATATTCATCATGGGCGAATCATTAACTCGACTCTAGTGGATACAAAGAAGATTAGAAATCACCTGAACTGGCATTTGCCAACATGATCTGACAGCTGGTATCTGAAGACATAGCGAACTAAACATTAGCCTTAGCCAACGTTCAAACTTTGACGGGCACAGCAGCAATTCGCTAGCTAGCTGCTAGTTTGTGAATTTACTACTACTATACCAGCTAGCTAGGTGATGTGTATTGTTATTGTAGCAGTTATGCTAACCAACTAGCGCTGTAACTGTTTACACACTGACTAATTACGCGTTATTTTTTTACCTGTAGTTTATGTAAAACTAGCCTTAGCGTCATTACAAAGAAACGTCAGCCAACTTGTGAATAATGACTAACGCCACTGTCAGGCAGCTAATGCTAACGTTAGCCATTTAAACTGTGTAAGTTACACTTAAAACTGTAACTAACGTACACCGTTAGTATAAATTAGTATTGACGACCCTTCTCTTAGCTAATTGTGTAATAAAGCCATCAGATAGTAAACATCTGGAATCTGAACAGTTGCAAGTCTGTGTTTTCTGATAGATTTCGGCCAATCACGAGATAAATAATGCGAAACAACAGGATGTCAAAGGCGTGGGGATTAACGTTAGGGCAGCAGTATTGTCTAGAAAACACAGCTGTCCGGTCAGTTTTATAATCCTTATCTTCTACAAAATGCAGCTACAGTAGCTTTTTTTTTTTTTTGCGTAGTGTTATATTTTGTAAAAGCAAATTGGCTACCCAGTTGATCTTAAACAGTCTGTATAGGTTAGAGTCCACTTTTCTTTAAGTTATGCCTGGGGACACATCTGGTAGTAGTGATGACTCCGATGCTAAAACAAATGAAAAGGACTGTACTGTCAAGCATCAAATCACCAATGGTAAGGAAAATAAACTGATCAAGCACGTTATGTACAGTGTAACCAGAACAATAGAAACCATTGCATAATGTAATAAATTCCATTATTTAATGAAGACAGCAGAACAACTACAAAGTAGTGGTCTTAATAAGAAATACTTTCAGTCACATAGTTTGTACAAATGTATTGTGTTGCATAACGTCATACAGGTGTTTCTGTTTTTCATCTCAGTGTATGTAGATCAGGGATTTCATGGTCTTTAGTATACACTCAAGTAATTTGTTAGACAAGATCCTAACCACCCATGTGTCAGGCTTTCAGAGCATTAGTGTGTCAAGCCTGAGAAGCTTGTGAACAGTGGATATGTGCGCTGCCCTCAGAAAGATGTTCGCACCGTGTTTAGTGCATCAACCTGAATCGAATTGATGAAGTGAATTTGGTTGAAGTGTTGAATGTAATAATCTTGAACCAGGTTTTTATTGTTTTCTAATTTAAAGTATTGTAATTGATTAAAATAATAAAGCATGCTATATACACTGCACAAATTAAGGTGCATATTCCTTTGTGCTATATGAGGAATGTATAGTTTGATTCTTGTAGATCTGGCCAAACTGTAATCAATGATGTCACTACTGGTTTTTCATGAGAAGTCACAGGAGAAATGTATTACTATACTTAATCTCTCATTGAATGGGCTGTACATATCGATTGCAGTGCATAAACCATTTTATCGATAAAGAACAGAGCAATTGCTAATAGTGATTCTTCGGAAACATTAAGATAATTGAATATGTATTTATATTTAATGCATGACTTTCGCAATTAATAACATTGTAAAAAGCTCTAAGATTATTTGTATTACTTTGTCATTAAAGGTTTTGTAGAATGGTCAAAGTCGAACAGTTCGTGCATTGCTCACAGTTAAAACCAGGATCTCTTAAAAGTTAGACAGCTCTTTCAGCACATTTTAAGAGATGATTAAACACCTTTGTGTCTGCATGCCCTTTGGAAAAAAAAAAAAAAGAGTCTAAAACGTGTTTGCAGGACACTAAAGCAGAAGAAATTGAGCACATGTACTGTTTGTTTTGATTGTGGTACTTTCTTTTTGTCACTAGCTAACCTCACAGGTCACACTGAGAGGGTTGGCATGGAGAACTTCGAGCTGCTCAAAGTCTTGGGGACCGGAGGTAAGTGTCCACATGAAGCACGAAATATATGAAACACAGTTGTTATTAAAGCTGAAGAAAACTTGAGTAAAATGTCATTATGAGGTATGGTAAACGAAGACATGCCATAATATATCTTAAATATCTTGAGGGCACGGTGATTTAAACTGACTTTCGTAGACTGTTAAGAGAAAATGCCCCTGAGGAGTTAAATGCTGTGGTAAAACCTATCTCAACATTTGTTTCCTGATTTGGGAATTTCAAAACATCAAGGCGGTGAGTAGTATGTGAATGTTTGGGAGGCAGACCATATGCTGTAGATATTGCTGTTATTAGATCTCATCCATGCTAAATACCTATGGGAGAGCTTAAGAGCTCGTTTCTATCAACAAAAAAACCAACACCCTAATTAAATGTTGTGTGCAGGAATGTTTTTGCATATATTCGGGTGATTTCCAGACACTTGAAATCATTTTGCACCTGTTCACCCTGTGCTCATGTTTTGCTGTGGCCCCAGACCCAATTAAGGCACAATCTGATGGTGTTTCTTAGTTTGCCGGTGGTTGTTTGACTTTCTGATGAACAATTCTTTGAATGACTTGAGGAAATATTTGTTTGTCTTTGTCTAGCTTATGGAAAAGTGTTTTTGGTCAGGAAGAACAGCGGTCATGATGTGGGCCAGCTATATGCTATGAAGGTGAGACCGTTGGTTGATGTATTGAACTAAATTTGCTAATTTCTTTGATAAAAATAAAAATCTTTGGGTAATGTTTTAAATACAAAATGGGAAATCTTTTAAAACATGTTTTATGTGAATGATTAACTGATTTTGCTTTTGTTCAAAATTTATTTAATACTTATTTTAATAGTTGCAAACCATATGATGAGTAAAGATGTACTGTGCTGCCATTCACTGAAAGTTTCCAGAAGGAATGGAGAAAAATATATTGAACTATTTTGAGCATAATTTTCTCACAGGCAGATAATATTTGAAATGTGACGTCTCTTTTAGCAATATGAATATACAGTACACTTTGCTTTAACCTAATGTAGTATTTTACTTCATGTGGTCTTCAGAATTAACTCCATTCAGGATGTCTGAATTTAATGTAAGTTTATTTTGATTGTTACCTTAGGTGTTAAAGAAAGCAGCGATTGTTCAAAAGGCAAAGACAACAGAACATACCCGCACTGAGAGGCAGGTGCTCGAGCACATCCGCCAGTCTCCCTTCCTGGTCACGCTCCACTATGCCTTTCAGACGCAGAGCAAACTACATCTCATCCTGGGTGAGTGGTGGAGCACTAGAGCCAAATATAGGAAACTCTTGTCTCTTCAGTCTTGAAGTGCTGAATAGATGTTCTCTTTATGTTTCTGTCTATTACTGTATGTCTGTTTGTTGGCCTTTTGTACAATATGTGTGTGTGTTTGTGTAATTTCTGTATTATGTCTATTCAAGCTCCCTGTGTATTTGTCTGTGTTTGAGTGCAGACTATGTGAGCGGTGGGGAGATGTTCACTCATTTGTACCAGCGGGATCACTTTCCTGAGGAGGCGGTGCGGATTTATATCGGGGAAATAATCCTGGCTCTGGAGCACCTGCACAAGGTGGGTGTTGCTCCTTCCAGCTCGGTAACTTAAAGCCGCATTCATCGAATTTTGGACACGGGGGGAGAAGGAAGACAAATCGAGCTTACAGAGACAATGCACTGACATAATACATTTAGAAAGTAGTTACAGCTGATGTGTTGGCCACCAGGTGCCTCATTACACTAATTTAACAGACACGGAACAACATTATCATTTCATTTGAGTCATGTCTCAAACATCTAACAAATGTAAATACTGTTTTGAGTACACTCCTGAGGTTAATTAGCAGCATTCTGTTTCTTTATAAGTTATGACCTTTAGCATTTAAACTAGATGGACAATCCAGCACTAAAATAAATAGAAAAATGTTTGAAATAGTAGATTCTTCTGGTGGAAAAATCACCATTTACACAAATCGTCCAATTGGCTGAAAACCATAAAGTTGACTTTAGTATTTTGTTCCTTTGGATAGCATCAAATAAAACCGTTCTCATTTCTGAATAGGCTTGAAAGGTGCTGGTATTACTGGAAATAACCAGCAGATAATGGGTCATTTCTACCTTTTTTTTTTTTTTTTTTTTTTTTTTGTAAAGATGTTGTATGTTCTGTTTTCACTGCATGCCATCTCTGTTCACAATTACCTCACATACCACGACTGTAACAGGTAAGATTTCATTGTATTTGTTTTTGTGCAGCTTGGGATTGTGTACCGAGACATCAAATTGGAAAACATTCTTCTCGACAGTGAAGGCCATGTGGTATTGACAGATTTTGGGCTCAGCAAAGAGTTTCTGGAAGAAGAGGTATGTGAACACAATGCCACAACCGAACCATAGAAATGTGTGTGTGTGCATGTGGAAAATGGTGCAGGCAATGTGTGTAATGTTATCTTATAACAATATTTTGTTCATAGAAGATTTGTTTTTACAAATGTACATAATCTCCCCTTTGTCCTCATTACAGAAGGAAAGGACCTACTCTTTCTGCGGCACCATTGAGTACATGGCGCCTGAAATCATCAGGGGGAAGACGGGACATGGCAAGGTAGATGTATAAGACAGATATAACAAATAGTCAGACTTCAGATTCATGTCTGAATTCATCTGTTGCGCAAAGCGGTTTAGTTCTTGACTATCTTAAACCGGACTTTGGTGCAATGAATTCTGGGTAAATTAAGACTTTTTCAAAATGAAAAAAAAATCACTGTGGTCTCTAAAAACTCTTTCCCTCCTCTTTGCTCTCTCCATAACAATGTTAACAAACCCCAGATTATGAACTGTTTTTTCTTATTTCTGGTTGTTGAGTTCTGCTGGTCAGCGCCGGTGTCATTGTTTGCTACCATGGTAACATGGGTCTTACATCTGAGTTAGCCTGGTGGTAAGATTTCAAATGTTTTTGGTTTAAAATGAGTCAGTCTTTATTCTTGTGAAACAGGCTGACTTGCGTGAGACTGATCTATGAGCAACACGATGACTGGACCAACACTGTCTCAAGTATCTTTGTGAAACCGGCCCCTGGTGTTCAGTGTTCAGATACTTCTGTTAATGTTAAAGCTTTTAAATCGAATATCAGGAGATGTAAAGTTCAGATTATATGTTGTTTATGATTAGATGTTTCAGGATGACAGGGAGACAAATTATGACTTAACATTTAGCTTCCAGTTAAATACTAAGTGCTGACTTTGGGTAACTACGCAACATGTACTTGAAGGCTCTACATTAGATCAAATTTTCAGTTGCAATTTTTCTGCCTCCGCGCCGCCGACACCCAGAGTCGTTTTCAGGTTGTCCATCCATCAGTCCCATTCTCATGGACACGATATCTCAGTATTTACTCAGTATTTGCCCTCAGTATCTCACATTTATTCAAGGAGGAACTGATTAGATTTTGGTGCTCAAAGGTCAAAGGTCAAGGTCAGTGTGACCCATCACTCCAGACTTCACAGCAATTATGACAAAATGTGACTCATGTTTTCTATGACTCTGATAAGCAGGGATGTAACCTGGAACTAGTGTGTTTTTTTTTAGTGTCAGTCAGTCACATGACAGACAACCCAGTGTGCACTGACAGATTGAATAGGCAGTGGGCGCATCAACTGCACCTATTTTGTTCTCTTTCTTTCAACTATTGTTCTTTAAGCCGTCTCTCCCTTCAGTCGGTAGATTGGTGGAGCCTTGGGATCCTGATGTTTGAGCTGCTGACAGGAGCGTCTCCTTTTACCTTGGAGGGAGAGAGGAACTCCCAGAGTGAGGTGTCAAAGTGAGTGATGCTGATGTTTATTGAAATCTTAAATTAACTCTCCTCATTCTCCAATTCATTAAAATGATTTCAGCCATTGTGTTCTAGATACTATTTACCCGACTTGCGGTTAGATAATTTTGCATGAGATTGTTCATAACATGATGAAGACCTTAAAGCTTCCTCCATCTCTTCGCCACTCTTCACTCAGACGTATTCTGCGCTGTGATCCACCGTTCCCCTCTATGATTGGACCAATTGCTCAGGACCTGCTGAGGAAACTGTTGGTGAAAGATCCTCACAAGAGACTGGGCTCCGGACCAAGAGGGGCTGAAGACATCAAAGCACATCACTTCTTCAAGGTCCTACTTACCTTCAGCTGCCATTTGCTCTGATATCTCTCTTCCCCTGTCACCTTTTTTTATTCATCCATGACTCTCATCTGCTTTTGTTTCCTAACAGGGACTGAACTGGGCTGACCTATCACAGAAGAAACTGCCAAGTCCATTCAAACCGGAGCTGAAGAGCGAACTGGACGTGGGAAACTTCGCTGAGGAGTTCACTGGGATGGATCCTGTCTACTCTCCAGCGAGCACGCCTCCAAGCACTGACCGCCTGTTCCAGGTCAGTCCCTGCTGTGTCTCCTCTAACACTTGTAAACGTTTTCAAAATACAACACCTGTAACCACCAGCTAAAAAAAAAAATCACATTTGGATATAGTAGATGGTAGTTGAATTAATAAATCGTTTGATTTACTAAACGGTCTCTCAGATCTCTTAATGTATTTTCTATTAATGCTGTTTTAATGCAGTCAGACCACTCAACACGTATTACCTCCTCATACATGCAACATCTCTTCTCTGTTATTTTAGGGTTACTCCTTTATTGCTCCCTCCATCCTGTTCAATAAGAACGCGGTCATGGGAGACTTTGTAGAAACCCAGATTGGTGCCGATCGACCGGGTTCGGCTTCTGTCCAGCGCAGCGCAATGTTAGAGGTATGGATCTTGGCTTATGATGCTGTTTTTGGACAAGGCTGAAGGGATCGTAGCATCAGTTATTGTTGTTTATTTTATGGGAGAGGTGAAGTCTTGTAAAACCATTGTGATATAACCAAAGTGTCTGTTGTCATTTTTGAAAGCTCTCTGGTTATATACAGAGATAAAAAGGTTCAGCTGTGTTCAGGACAGACAGGAAGGAAGAGAAACTTGTTCGTTTAGCTGAGACTACTAACCGCAGTTTGATAATGTGATGTTTATCACTTTAGACTGGTATAGCAGCTCATGATGCAAAGAAAAGGATAATAGATGATAAATACTTGATTATTATATGTTAACCAGCCCAGTTTCATCTTTTCAGGTACATTAATATTGACTTTTCAGCTTAAAACAGAAAATGAACACACCATCAGTGTGACTCACACCGTCCCTTCTTTGTCCAGGAATCCCAGTTTTTCCTTCACTATGAGCTGTGTCTTCACGGGCCACCCCTGGGTGAGGGTAGCTTCTCTGTGTGCAGGAAGTGCAGACACAAGCAAAGTGGCCACGAGTATGCAGTCAAGATCGTGAGCCGCAGGTGAGTGGAGATGCAACACTGCTACACCATCCTAGTAATAGCGCTGTGATTGTGTGCTTGACTGTGCTTCACTGTGTCACCGACCATCTGATGTTCAGTCACAGAATGTCCTTTGATATTTCTTCCCTATGTTAGAATGGAGGCAAACACTCAGAGGGAGGTCGCTGCTTTAAGGCAATGTGACGTTCACCCCAACATCGTCAAGCTGCACGACATCTATACTGATCAGGTACAATGGAGGAACGTGTTCAAGTAAATATACTGTATGTACTTAGAAGGATGTAATGCCGGATATGAAGCGGCATGCAAGAACAGAATCATCACATAAATCCTTGTCTTTCCTCGTCTCCCTCTCTATCAGTACCACACATATTTAGTGATGGAGCTTCTGCGAGGTGGGGAGCTGCTGGAAAGGATCAAGAGGAAGAAACTTTTTGGCGAGGCGGAGGCCAGTCAGCTGTTACAGAGCCTGGTCTCAGCCGTCAGCTTCATGCACGAGGCTGGAGTCGTGCACAGAGACCTCAAACCAGAGGTGAGCTGCAGCTGGATTAAATCCTGAAAATATACAGAATCCCCCACTTAAAAAAGAAAACAACACTCTTCAGTCATAATTCTGCTGTATCACATCATACTGGAATTAGAAATGCATTTCAGTAATTAAAGGAAGCCACGGTGCGTTAAAGGCATCATATTGAAGAAAGAGAGATTTCCACATTTAATTTATTATAAAACAGGTTTAGGTGCATCAACACCTCCTCTGCACCTTTAGGTTGTCCTGCTCAAACTGGCTGAATACAGAGTTATAACCGAGCAGTTTGATGTGTTGCTGGTGCGGTTATTTTACAGCAAAGTTTTCACAGGATTTAGTCGAGGTAAACACGGCAGACAACAGTGCAGAATGTCTCTGCGCTGCTGTTATCACACAGATATCCTGCTGGCTTCACATCGCTGTGGGATATAATTAACTGAAGGCTTTCATGTAGAATCAAGCAGCTGTTGATGACAGATAGTGCAAAGAATCACCCATTAACCTTTAGTTCTGCGCAGTGTTTTACTGAGATGCCTTTTTTCATCTCAAACTTTTACTTTGGATGCTGATACATATGCGAAATAGTTTGATTAAAACTGCTTATCTACATTATTCCACAATTCCTGCACATTTCTTCTTAAGTATTGAGTAAAGTACTGAGAATCAACAAACGATGAATCATGGTTGAGTGACGTAGAAGTAGCTCTTGTCCTCCAGCAGCTAGTCATATTTTCCAAATGCCTTCTACTCCCACCTTTGCGCCACATGTGCTGAGCATATATTAAGGCCAGGAACATACCAACCTGTTGTATCCAGTAGTTGTCGTATTTAACAGCCTCTCCTCTGTCGGGAAAAGAAAAATGAGAGCAGATCAGCATGGTTTTTGTTTGTTTACCTTACAGAACGTGCTGTTTACAGATGAGGGGGAGGACTCGGTGCTGAAAGTAATAGATTTTGGATTTGCCCGGCTGTGCCCAGCAGGCAGCGCCCCCCTGCAGACTCCCTGCTTCACGCTGCAGTACGCTGCACCTGAACTTTTTGAGAGCGCAGGATATGACAAGGCCTGTGACCTCTGGAGTCTTGGGGTCATCCTGGTAATTTCGACTTTAAACCGTTGATTCTGTCACATCAGTCAAGTGAACTGACGTACTAACGGCACTCTGTGTGTTTCCGTCAGTACACCATGCTGTCAGGCCAGGTGCCCTTTCAGAGTGAGCAACGTGGGATGACCTCGTCATATGCTGCTGACATCATGCAGAAGATAAAAGAGGGTGATTTCTCATTGGATGGGGAGGCCTGGAAGGGAGTGTCAGAGGATGCCAAAGAGCTTGTTAAAGGTGTGTGATATAGTTTGTTTTTATTGACAGTAGGTGCTTTGTTAGTTTCTTCCTGCTCTGTTTGAAAATGTCTGATTTTGCATCAGATAAATGTCTGCGTGTTTTGTCTTTGTCCCTAATTTCTTCTTCTCTTGTTTGTGTCGTCTGTCTATGATAAAAGGCCTACTGACAGTGGATCCAGAGAGGCGTCTCAAACTCTCTGATCTGAAAGAGAACAGCTGGCTGCAGGGTGGAGCATCCATGTCCACCACTCCCTTGTGCACTCCAGATGTGCTCGAGTCCAGTGGGCCTACTGTTCGCACCTACGTTAATGCTACATACAAGGTACTAGCATTGTGCACTGAAAGAGGCTCTTAAAATAGATGCTGTGCATGTCTCTAATGTGCTTTCATCTTGTGGTTCATTTCCTTTTCTTTGGTCACTCTCCTCTCTCCAGGCTTTCAACCGTGGTAAGAGAGAGGGCTTCTTTCTGAAAAGTGTCGACAACGCTCCCCTCGCAAAACGACGGAAGCTTAAGATGACAAGCACAGGTGTAGAGACCCGATGGAGTTCATCCTCTTCATCCTCCTCTTCTTCCACTTCCTCCTCTGCCTCTGCCTCTGCCTCTGCCTCTGCGACAGCATCCAAAGCACAGCCAAAACAAACTGTGGCCCCAAAGCAGAGCTAGCCTAAACGGCAGGGGAGGGACCAGCTGGGAAATGAAGCAGTATGTACTTATACTGGCAACATGAAGTCCTCCAGTGCTGATAGGGTCACTCACTCTCAGAAAACATACTGACGACCAAAAGACTGGTTTTAGGGTAAGTGTTAGGTCTTCAATACAAAATTGAATTCCACTTTTTAACAGTCCAACACCTTCAGTCATTGTATCACATTTTCCCCAAAACCAAACACGTATTTTCCTCAAGCGGTTGAAGAAGACGGTAGAGGTCCGGTTTGGTGTTTTGACTTGTACACAAATCTGTGGCCTTTAGACAAATTAATACTTATTCAGTATCTACTCACCAGAATTTGGTGAAATCACACACTAAATGTTAAAAATGAGACATTTACCTGTTTTCACTGTGGGTAAGAAACAGTGCCTGGCTACATAGGGATAAAGGGAAAAAGGAGCCATAAATGAGCAGAAGCCATATAATACAGCAAAGCAGTGAATATATGAATTGAGCCGTTGTGATTATACACAAATTTGCACATAGCAAATAAACAGTCCTTCCAGGAATTTGCAGATTTAATTCTTTGATTGTATCTAATTATTTTTTACCTTTGCCACATGTATAATGATTGGCAGAAATAAAGTTTGGCCACAAGCGCTGTTGTGCCCCACGTTGGCACTCTGTTCTGTAAAAACAACAGTTTTTTGAAAACTGTTCTCCTTCTTTTGATTAGTTTAGGTTGGGCACTAGTGTTTGCACTATTTGCAAAGAATGTCAGAGATCAAATGGTCAAAAAGGCAAATTTCTGAAAGGACTGAGCACAGAGGGAAAAGCTTGTGGTCTGAACAACCTTGGAGATTGCGTAGGATGAATAATAGTGTAGTTGAAATGATCTCTATTTGATACAGGTTTTAACTGATGATCTTTAGTCCAGAGTGCATCTGCGGCTGCACCTCCATTACACTACCAGCTCTACAGACTGTGTGGAGCATGAGTTTTGTTAGCTGGCTCTGAGTAAGTGTTTTGAAGAACAATCAGAGTTTGCTTGAAGTGGTCACAGTACTAACCGAGTGTCCAACAGTAGCACCTGTAAAAAGAGATGAAGACACAGAAGCGGTCGTGACATACAGTGTGATTTTCTTGTCATACTTTGCTGTAAATTTCTCGCATTATCGTGCTGGTCTGAAAACGTCTAGCATGCTAATCTGTCGTGATGATGAACTATAAGAATGTTTTTCTATATTTTGGTATCTTGGGTTTATGTTTTTTATGCTACAAAGTGCAGCTGGAGTGTTTCCAGGCAGACTGGAGTAGAATCCATTGTGGTGACTTTGAGCGTGCACCGCCTCGGGCTTGAGAATTTTAAAAGGGTATTACAGTTTTCTGTTGGCCCATCAGACCAGCGCCGTATGCGGCTCCCCCAACAGTGAATCTGTTGCCTGTTGATGAAGCTCAGCTTGTTGTTACCTGGGCTGCAAAGGTCACCCATTTGTCTTTTTACAGAAGTGGTTTTAAAACAATATCGATATCACAGAATGAGAGACTTAATGATGACTTTCAAATGGCTCTTTTAAAACATCCTGTGAGGTCTGTTGTGTAGATACTCCTTAAATCCTTGTAAATCCTTGATTCAGAGCAAAAAAATACTTATGTAATGATTTAAAAATTGACAGTTGTTCTAATGGTATATCAGTCTCCAGATGTAATTATGTTTTTATTGGAATATTTTTTTTTTTTTAACATGTTGCACAGTCAGTTGATCAATTAAAAACATTTCAGCTTTAAAGGTGCTTTTACTGATATTTATTACATGTAATTGATTTTAATGCTGTGGTAATGGGATTATGATCATTTGGCTCCTGTTTTGTACCAGCACCGTGCGTGTGTGTGTGCGCGTGTGTGTGTGTGTGTGTGAGAGATAGAGAGAGAGAGCGCATGAGTGGCATTGGGAGATTGGCTGTGCTGATGTTTCTGCACCAGATGAAGCATTATTGCAAGTAACTGTATTATTTTCTTGTTGTTTTCTGCCTCTGTCTGTTTAAAGGTAACTGGTTGTTTGTGTTTGAACATTGAATTTTTACTTAAACTGTGCTTTTATTGGTGTTGATATTCTTTTGATGTAGTAAATGATATTTTTCTTTCTTTTGTTGAGCATTACTATTTTACTGAGATGCACTGTCACTGATGTCGTAACTGGGAATTTATCTTTTGCACCAAGATTTTTTGTTCGGTGCAAAATAAACATTACTTTTAAATAGATGGCTGTGTGTTTTGTCTTTTGAGTGTTGTAACTGCTCTTTAAATGGCTGTGAGGAAGAGTTCTCATTAATGTGACACTGTCTGCTCCGACTACAATGAGATGCATTAATACTGACGGTGAGAGTTATTGGTACTAAATGCAAACACAATAAATTATACAGGAAGTTTGATAACCCTTCCTTTGAGAAAAGCTATTCCACACGTACGTTTTCATAACAGGAGGGAAAATTTCTCATTTAAATTCAGCGATGCTTTAATGAATGTCAAAACAAGAGGTAAAGTTATCAGTCAGCTTCTTCTGAAATGGTGGTTGTGCAATTGCCGGATGAGAAATTCTACCACGAGCAAGTGATCAGATCAGATTGTGAAACCGCTAACGTTTATAAAGTAATGAATCTATTAAGTTATTCAACTTTATCTTTAACTCCCCACTCAATGCCTCCAACAGCATCTGTCTGCAATAAATGATTTAAATTTGTTTAAGTAAACTTAAGTAAAAATATATTTATATATCGGATAAAAAAAAATCATAAAGTGCTTTACATCATAAAAAAGTACAAAAGTTCAAGAAATAGGCTGATAAAAGCAATAAAATAAATAAAGAGCACTGAAATAAAAAGGAGGAGGTATTCAGACAGACTGACCCACCATATTTTCAGCTGCTTCATGAAGACGTCACAGGAGTCTATGGGTCACAAGCAGACAGGGTTGGGGTGGGGGTGTTCATAGTTTAGTTGCCACAGCTTGAAAACCTCGGTCACCTGTGGTCTTACAGCAGGTTCCAGGGACGGACAGTAATGTCTGTTCAGTAGCGCTGACAGGGAGGAGCTCAGCAATGTGTGGGGTGTTTGGCCATGCGAGGCTCTGAAGGTGAGCACCAGTATTTTAAAAGGGATGCTGGATTTGACTGGGAGCCGGCGGAGGGAGGATGAAACGGGTGCGATGTGTGATCTCTTGCTGTTTGTGGTTAAAAGCCGGGCAGCTGCAGTTTGGACGATTCAGAGGCGGTTCAAAGAAGTTTGATTCAGGAAGGAAAAAAAAAAGAGCGTTAGAGTAATCTAAAGGAATAAAAGTGAAGTTTAACAGGCGTGATCCTGCTGCAGCAACAGGCAGGGCTGCACTTACTGCTGAGCTTTATTCTACGTCTGTTCAGTCATGTTCTTAAACTTGACCTTGGTGTCCTTGAAATTGCTGAGCTTCATAACTGATGAAACTGGAAAAAAAAACCTGCACTGTTTCTAATATGAATGTGTGAGGTATCAGGGACAGGAAGTCACCAGCGTCTTTTAACACTGTGATGGTTTCTTTGCTGTCATCCTGTTATCACTGTTCCTTCTGAACCTGTAGCACGGCTCAGCTGCAACTCTTTTTCTTAACCAGTTTCAATATTTCTAGCAATGCAGCTACACAACCCATCCTGTGTAATGAGTTTATTGTACCATTAGGTGGCTGCTGTGCCCTGTCCTCTGTCTTCTGTCCTCTGTCCTCTGTCCTTAGTGTCCTGTTTTATCTGTCGCTCCATCTCGTCCTGTGTCAGGTGTCCCCTGTCTCATCTTGCTGGTGACAGATATTGACATGCCAGCGTGCTCACTAGAAGTCAAATCTATGCTCGTTCTAAAATGTTTAATACTACATTAGTTGATTATTCTATAAATGCACTAATCTAAATGATGTTTCACATACCACATGTCTGTGATACATGTCAGTGCCATAGACTGTTACTCTCCACATTTCCCCACCAGGATCATCATGAGGTCACACAAATGTTTGAAACATAAATCAGCACAGGAGACAATGAACAGGACACAGGGCAGGACAGACAAGGACACAGTGTCCATCTAATGATACAAGACCTTCATTACACTGAATTACACCTCCTCACTAAATTACAGCCTCTCTCATGCACAGTGTAAAGTATGAGGTTTGCCGAGATGAGTGAAACACTGATGCCATTGTTTTCAATACAGCTGTAGTTTTCTTATTTCTTACTCTGAAAAATTAGAAGAAATTAAATAGTTTAATGTACATGGGTCCTATAGTGTACTATATAGAATAATATAATAATAATAATAGAATAGAATCTGAACCAAAGCTACAGAAGCATAAACTAAATATTTTTGCCTTCCTTTTTTTTCTTTGACATAGAAGAGGGAACAAGGCCTGTCACAGCACCTTCTTAGTGAAGCCATAGCCACAAGTCTGAACCAATTCTGTGTCAGAAGCTGTTGCGGTGATATGAGGCTCCTGAAATCCTTTGCACAGATAGAATCAGGAGACTTGGATCTTTCAAACGATGTATAATTTGTCAAGATCGTGTGAAAATCGAGTCTGGCACAGACAAAAAATACGCCTAAAGTACTGAGTGCACCAAGACCAAAGTGTCCCACGGGTGGGATGGCGTATTAAAAAAATTTAAATTTGACCTGATGTTGGCAATAGATTAAAAGTCTGGGGATCTCCACATTTTTAAAAGTCATTACTTTGGGGATCATAAATGTATGAAGCACATTTCATAGCAGCTTATCCAGTAGTTGTTGAGACGTTTTCTTGATTTTGAGAAAAACTCAAGGATCACTAGAGTCAGTCGGACTCATCCTCTGGGAACCATGAATATGTGAAGTCAGACAGTTTGACCTGCTGGCGGCGCTAAAGGAAAAGTCAGGGAGTCACCAGTAATTGGGACGCATCCTCTGGGACCATGAATATCTGTGCATACAATTCATGGCAGTCTACCGGACAGCTGTTGAGTTGTTCCAGTCTAGACCAAAGTGGTGGATTGACAGACATTTCCAAAACTAGAGCCACAAAAGCAAATCTTATAGTGGTGGTGGTGATGATGCATGTGACAACACAAGAGCAAGGAGAGACCAATAAAACTGATTGGCATGCTTTGCAGGCTGTTCATTGATTGTTGGCAGCAGATGAATCCCCTGCTGAGGCTGCAGGCTAATCAAACTCTTCGCTTCACATATTCTACAGACTGTGTGCCGCAGCAGAGGCCGCTCTTATTGGCAACGCATCGCTCACAAACAGCTGCACTTTCTGAAGGGCAAGACTTTTGTCTCTGCAGGAAGAAGCAAATGTTTACTCATACAAATCATACAAACCGTTGGCATGGCAAGCTGAAACTATGCTTAGCTTTGGAAGGAATTAAATATTGATTAGAAGGTGGAATTAAAATGTCATCTTAAACATATTAACAGCTCCACAGACACCTATGAAAGTGCCATAAAAGCTGTTATTAGCTTTCCGGTAACGAGCGAACAAAAGTGTTTCAAAAAATAAAGTCCCCTGAGATGTAATTTATTTACAGTTGTGGACAACATTTCTTTGTAATGGGTTTCTTTTCCTTGTTGTTTGAGATCCTGCAGCTTTAAAGGAAAGAGCGTGGGAGAGCAGCTGCTTTTGTACAGCCACAGCTTTATGATAAAAACTGTACATTAAGTGTTTTAGCTGATGAGAGCGCTTAATGAAATATTTAACAGACTATTAAAATATGTGAGTCATGGTAATATGTGGTGTATGTCACAAAACGTTGCCTATCAAGAAGAGAGCGTGCTCTTATTAGTTCACCGATGAGCTTCATGAACTCTGACGCTGTCCATGGTCCTGAGTGCTGCACCATAAATCCCGCACCACCGGGGGTCAGTAGGGTGCTTGGCACTGACAGCACGGGGGCCAAAATGAGCAATTGAGAACCGATGGATAACATGAATATAATGTGTCATTGAGTCATTAATCAAATCAGTCCCTGGGTGAATGATTTGCACCGAATAAATGTAATATATCGAGCATGACAAAGACAGATCTGGACCCGAACACTTGCTCAATATCATCAATTACAGTCCGTACAAGCCTGGACGTGACCCAAGAACAGAGAGCTCTTCCTTCAGTCAGCAGCACACGCAGACGAAAAGGGGGAAATATTTACTGGGAGCACAATCACCCTGCAGGAATTCACTTATTGATCAGTTTCCATAGCAGATCACACGTAGCGATGATTAAAGTTCCGTAGTCGCGAAACGCTGCTGCTCATCCTGCTATATGATGCAAACTGTACGGAGATTTATGGGACAAGTAGATTCTTAAAGGGGCAGTTGAATAATGAAGATTTAGAGAGTTGGGACTTTTGATATCAGACAGAACACTTTTGTTTTAAAGATGCTACTGAGTTGCATTGTGGGAACTGTAGGATCCAGCCCTTTTGAAGCTTGATCCATTCAGAGTCAGGATACTGTAGCTGCTAATTCTGACAATTCTTATTTTAACTCTGTCTCAAACTAGATGCATGTGCAATATAAAATTCCTGGGATAAACCTTTAAACGAAAACTGATCCTCTTCTTTTTTAAAAGAATACAATAAACAATGAACAATAAAGCAAGGAGAGACATTAAACGTGAGTTTTTTTAGCTGCATTATATTTTTGTTGGACTTTGTCATAAGTTCGAAGAGGTTTCATTAACCCGAGGGTCAACACACTTTCGTAGTCCACAGCTTTAATTGAAGTTAGAAATTAAAAATAACCAGTTAAGAGGTTTTCACCTGGCAGCGACAGTTTACAAATTAACAGAGGTAAGTAAATTAATACACCCCAGCTAATGAGTGAATCCTCTTTCTTTTTGTGTTGTGAAAGCAATGGCACACTTACTCAGACTTTATGAAATCGCTCCGTGAGCTTCTGAGTGCTGGCCAAAAGCCTCGTGCTGGAGGATGAGTAAGAGAGATCCTTTGTCGAGCATGTCTACTCCTGCCGTCTTACCTTTTGTCCTGCTCTGACTCAGTGGTATTTACACAAGCAACTTTAATTTTGCAGCAGCTAACATCTGTGAATAGATCTCAGAAAACTGAGTCATGCAGTGCACACAGAGCTGCTTTCATTTAATCATGCAGGTCAACCTAAGAGATACTGGAAGGATAAAGACATATTTTTCTGCAGCAGAATATTCCTTTGCTAAAGGAACACTGGGTGGATAGCACTAGAGCTGTTACATATTTATTTTTGAATGGATAAGAGTGAACTTGAGACGCCTTCTGAATATGTTAGCATCACATGCTTTCTGATGAGTGTAAATAGAGGCACATTGGAGATGAGGAAGTCTGTTCTTTGTGTTTCTCTTCGTCCCACACTCGCTCACCTCTGTTGTAAAAGAGCCCCCACTAACCAACAGGTTCTCAGAACAAAGAAACTGTGTATTGATTCAGCAGCTAAAAAGCCATTTTCAATTCACATACCACTGAAACAGCCTTCCTCACACTTTTTACTCCTCCAGTTCCATTAACCTCACCCTCCCCTCTGGCACCCATCACCCCTCTCACTGGCCGTTAACCCCGTACGCTCCATTCTCATCTCGTCATTTCTGCCTATCATCACCTTTCTGCACACGTCCATCTTTAGGCATGATTGTGCAGTGATACAAATACCACTGTGATTTTAAGTGTGTTGTAAAAATGTAAAACCACCAGTGTTAATATCCACAGGACAGTTTCCCTGCCAGTGATCCACTTTAACAAGCCTGTTCAGACTGTTATAGATTCAGTTGGCAGCGGTGACGCCATGTGCAAACAAATAATCCAAGTCTGTTAAAAAAAAGGTAAACACCCATAAGAAAAAAAAGAGCTTCAGCAGGGCGGAGCTGAAAAGATGACGAAGCAGCTTTTAAACATGTTGAATATGTCACAACTATTCAAGAGCGCGTAGCGTGAAAAGAGCTTCCACAAAGAGGAGGAAGGAGCAGGAATGAAAAGGGTAAAAATCATGGAGGGTGCACGGGTGTGATTTCTTGAGCTTTTGCATAAGATAAATTATGAGGCATATCTATCTCTCCGGTATTGTTAAGTGCACCTCCTCGGTATCTGATCTGCAGGGCTGTGAGCAGTTTATTAAAAATGGAAGTCATTCTAAATGAGCCCGTAATGCTCAACCCTTTCAGGAAATCTTAATGGATCCCAGCCTATCTCTGACAAGGTTAAACGCTTGAGGAGACAGCCAGAAACGTTAAGAGACTAAATCATGGAGAGAGATAGATACTAACCAGCACGTGCTGCAGATCCAGCTGCAGCATTAGACACCATCATGGATAGATTTGGTTTGTTTACATGCACCAAGTGTCCCAGAGATGAGCAGCTAAACAATATGTCTGAGGTTGAAAGAGCTCATGTCACTGATCCTTCTCGCGCTGTTATAATGAAATGACAACACCTCTTTGAAACTTACAGGAGAGCAGGTGTAAGTTTTCACAGACGTGGACGTGGAGGAGCCGTCCAGCCTCCAGCATCAGCCGCCCTGCAGATCTTTGCTGTCGCTACTGGCCACATAGTAAAATCCAAAATCCTCGACTAAAGATCATCAACGCAGCCAAATAGCTGGATCACGCTTCACCGGGTCACATGGAGTTATGTGAAATATAAAATGTAAATGTTTAACCAGGATGACCTGTCGACCCCTCTCTACATGTGAGTGTGTGTCCTTCAGATGACACCACTCAGAGGATAAATTCAGCCTCATTAACTCCCACTAACTCAAAGCAGAGGAATCTTGTGGTACAGTTTCACAACATGAGATGATCTGAATAAAACATTATCTTTGTTTGTTTGTTGAGCAGCGCCTTTAAGGTCCTCGGGATGAGCTGTTTGCATGCATCTTTAATGTCACGCTCACACGTCTCCATGTATAATGAATAACTATAATGGGGATATGTTCACAGATGCCATGGAAACTGTGTTTAAGTTGACATCCTGGTATGTGAACATGTACCAGGAGTATTTTTAGAGCTTCTTGTGCGTGGAATGAGATCTCATCTGAGATTTTTGTGAATATAACATTTAAATGTTCAAAGTCAGAGCCTCACATCTTGTATATAAATGTGAGATCTTAATATTTGGACATTTTCCTACATGACCTCTTAATCTCTGCTGTAAAGAAAAAAAAAAAACATGAAGCGCAGCCAAACTTTATGTACGTTTCTTTCACGTAGGGGAGACCGGGGATGGTTGTAACCTAATCATCGAGCTCTTTTAAGTCAGTTTGTTCAAAATGTAACACAAACTAGTTCCACGTGTCTGCTATTAGATGGTTTAACTGTTATCTCGGCAACACAATCAGAAAATGTGTGTCGTTTAGTCTCAGACACAAGAAGTGAAATGTTTCATATTCATTCATATCCTGGGGTGAAATGTAACATCATGATATAAGATGGTGTGTGTGTGTGTGTGTGTGTGTGTGTGTGTGTGTGTAGACTCTTGTAACCATGAACTAGCTTAACTTACAGTTAACAGCTACAACATTAGCACTGACAACTAGCATGAAACAGATCTACATGGACTCACAATAAAAAGATATTACAAAATATCTGCTGCTTCCTCATGTGGAATAAGAACTAAACTAAACAGACCATGGATGTACAGTTCAAACTTTTTTTTACAACAAACAGGAAATATGTTGCCATGGATACAGTGAGTTAAACTGTGGGCTTCAACTTGCGCTATTTTGGAAAATGAAATGAAATGAATTATCTATTTTAAGTTCCTGTTTGTTATGAACCATTGAAGAACTGACAACTATCACTGATCACTGACTGTGGAGCTTCTTCTTCTCTGGTTTCTCATCAGGTTTATGGAGGTTTATTTACAGTGGTGTATTCATGTCTGTGTGTTCAGGTGTGACTGAATCATGACTCAGATTTAAGTCTGATGTGAGTTTCAGATATTTTTGTATGTTGATTTTTGATGACTTGTTAAATGATCTTTTCCATCTGATTTGTTGAGATCAGTTTGAGTGTTTTGATACAATATGTGAATAAATGTAACCAGTAATATGAGACACGAGGAGCTCTCAGCTGCTTTTATTGTGTCAAGTAGCTCTCAGAGGAAAAGGGTAGGAGACGGTTGGAGAAGTAACCCAGAAGCCAAGAACTTTTTTGGCGTAATTCCAACAGAGCTGAATGGGCGCCATTTTTAGATCCTGAATCCAGGTCTTACCGATGATCAAACTGCTGACCTCTGGTGGACGAGAGAGCGGAGTATGTGGGGTCAAGAGCGCCGCGACTGGGGCTCCCCCACCGGCCACCGGCTGACAGCGGCCCGCCAGCAGCCCCCCGAGAGGAACAGGCCGAGGTCAATGACAATCAAAATGACACAGGTAACACTAGGCCGATAATGTCTCTAATGGTTGTTTGAATGACAGCAGTCAAAAGAAAAAAAGTTTTACTGTGTGAAGGTGGTTTTTGTATGCTAACGGTTGAGCCGGTAGCTAGCTGCTAACGGTTTAACGGTACTACTGGCAAGTAGCACGTCATCAATCGCTACAGCTTGGCCTTCAGAATAAAGTAGTGATGTCGTGTTTATTTTTCTTAGCGACCCTGTCTATTGACGGTCTGGGTGAGACAGCAGAACATTGCTCGCTCCGTAATAATGTTAGCAAATCACAAATTATGAACCATGTTTTCTTGTTTTATGTTGTTGGGTGCTACTGGCCAGAACAGGTGTGACTGGTTGTTACCATGGTAACATTAGTTAGCCTTGAGTTAAGTTGCCTAATGTTTTTTGGCTTAAAAGTAGTCGGTCTTTACTTTTGTGAAACAGTCTTACTTGCATTAGACTGATCTATGAGCCAAATGAAAGCTGGTCACACAGTGCAGACATACAGTGGATATAAAAAATCTACACTCCCCTGTTCAAATGCCAGGTTTTTGTCATGTAAAAAAATTACATCAAGATAAATAATTTCACAACATTTTCCACCTTTAATGTGACTTATAACCTGTACAACCAATTGAAAAACAAACAGAAATCTTTCAGGGAGGTAAAGTAAAAATAAACAACTGAGATAATGTGGTTGCACCGTCATCATCAAGTGGAGAAAATATGGCACAACAGTGACATTACCAAGAACAGGACGTCCTTCCAAAATTGATGATAAGACGAGAAGAAAACTGGTCAGGGAGGCTGCCAAGAGGCCGACAGCAACACTGAAGGAGCTGCAGGAATTTCTGGAAAGTACTGGCTGTGTAGTACATGTGACAACAATCTCCCGTCTTCTTCATATGTCTGGGCTATGGGGTAGGGTGGCAAGACGGAAGCCTTATCTTACAAAGAAAAACATCAAAGCCCGGCTTAATTTTGATAAAAGACATCTGAAATCTCTCAAACGCATGTGGGAAAATATGTTATGGTCTGATGAAACCAAGGTTGAACTTTTTGGACATAATTCCAAAAGGTATATTTGGCGCAATAACAACACTGCTCATCACCAAAAGAACACCATACCTACAGTGAAGTATGGGGCTTTGGGGCTGTTTTTCTTCAGCTGGAACTGGGGCCTTAGTCAGGGTGAAGGGAATTATGAACAGTTCCAAATACCAGTCAGTGTTGGCACAAAACCTTCGGCCTTCTGTTAGAAAGCTGAAGATGAAGAGGAACTTCATCTTTCAGCACGACAATGACCCAAAGCACACATCTAAATCAACCAAAGAATGGCTTCACCGGAATGAGATTGAGGCTTTGGAACGGCCCAGCCAGAGTCCGGACCTGAATCCCATCGAACATCTGTGGGGTGATCTGAAGAGGGCCGTGCACAGGAGATGCCCTCGCAATCTGATGTGCCACGCTGATAGGCTCCTACCCAAAAAGACTGAGTGCTGTAATAAAAGCCAAAGGTACTCCAACAAAGTATTAGTTTAAGGGTGTGCATATTTATGCAACCATGTTCTTTTAAGTTTTTTATTTTATATTTTTCCCCTTTAAAGGTTTCAGTTTGTTTTTCAATTGCATTGTACAGGTTATAGGTCACATTAAAGGTGGAAAAAGTTGTGAAATTATTTATCTTGCTGTCATTTTTTTACATCACGAAAACCTGGCATTTGAACAGGGGTGTGTAGACTTTTTATATCCACTGTATGTTAGTGAAACTGGCCCATGCATTGTCTCCTCTACAAGCACGCATCCCAAAATGTATTGTAATTTTAGGGATAATGTGTATAAAGTGATGCCCAACTCCTCTACATCTATGGAAAGGTGCAGCCATTTTGGGTTTGAATATTTCACTCAAAGTTAGCATCATTTAGCTTTAATGGATGCTGGAACAAGCAGTTTCTCATATGTGATCCTCTCATACAGTGTGGATTTGTTTTATAGATTAAAATAAACATAAAGTGAAACTCAGGGGTTTATGGCAGATCAGTCCCTTTGCCATCAGGGTATCAGACATGGAAACTGTAAGTGGCCAGTCTGCCTTTAAGGACACAGGGCTTTCAAAAGGACAACCTGTCATGCATTATTACATCTATCTGTGATCTGGGTCAAGCCCTTGTAATGCATGAGTGCATTTTACAGGCACACATAAGACCTCCACGCGACACACAGGACCACCGCTTCAGAAGAAACACAATCAAGTGTATTGTGGAGTGTGTGCTGCTCTGATTAACAGCCTCTAAATGGCTCTCAGCTGATGCGTTCGTGTACAGCAGCTATCAGAGCGCCTGCAGCTATCAGTCAAGCCTCACAGCGGCAATGCATTCATGTAGCACGTATGTGCTGCAACTGGCACAAGCCACTGAGGGAGTCATGAAGTGCTTTCCTGTCCTTGTGCACAAGCAGCAAGGCATCATAAATACAATAGAGAGAAAGGGGCGAGGGAAGGGGGGTAGTAATGCACACTGAAGGAATAAATCTGTGTTGTGGCTCTATTATCAATTTAGCCCCTTCTCATGCATCTCACAGTCATTCTCATGTATTATTCCTGCACATACCTACACATACGAGAGCACAAACAGGCACACACTCCTCATGAGAGAGGATGAAGATGTTCTGTATGTTCAGTATTCAGTATGTTCAGTCGCCTGCTTGCTTGACTAAGTTAAAGATCTGGCAAAGAACACTGTAACTACACACCCCAGCAGTGTCATGCAATCATTTGTTCGTGAATGACAAAAAAATGAATTTAGAAATGCTATTTAATCATAATATATCTGCTGATGTATTTTTCTTATTGACAAGACTCAAACCAACAATTGATCTCACTAACAGTCATTGCCTGATGTAGCCACAGCCTGATGTAGCTCACTGATATTCTATCCCATTCTATTGTCCATAAACCACTAAAAACACATCAATGAGCCAGACTGGTGATATGTACTTTCATCATGGTCAACAGGGCCTTTATAGTTCATTTTGAATCAATCCCACATACACTGTCCTGCGGCACCAAATACCACCTGTCCAAATACACACAGTGAGTTTTAATCCACAGCTGATCCCAGCTGTTTTAGAAATTTAAAAAAAAAGGAAACTATATGTTTGTGAGCAGTTTTTAAAGATTTACATCTTCAGTGAAAAGAAATGTATTCTAGTGCCACAGACAGGATAGAGAAGCCAGAAAGTCCTGACAAAGAACTAAGATGTTGGTGGTTTTGGTCTTTTCATGGAATTTGTTGACAACATGAAAAACACTGGCCAACAACCCTATCCTTTAACACTGTGGGAATGATTGCCAATGTCACTGATTTAAATTAAGTCATTTTTAATTTAATTTAAAAAGTCCAGTTAGCAAAGTCAACACTGAGTCTCAATTTTAGCAAGAGGTCGTTTACTGTAAACGCTCAGGTATAAAAGGGGGAACATCTGTCCCCGCTGACCTCTTTGATCCTGTTGAAGTTCTGGCAGATGTTGCACTGGGCAGGACAGATGAGAGAGGTGTGACAGAAAATCAACAGCAGCAACATCCAGAGCCACTCTCACAGCTTGGCGTGACGCCATTTACTGCACCAGGGAGCTGGATGCAGCTCTGACCTCCTTGCAGACTCGGAGGCTTTTTCTGCCTCCTTCTGCCATAAAACCATTTTATGTAGGTTAGTGGAATTAAAGGACTGTATTGCACCCGTGACTCCAGCCCACATGCAGAGCGGATGACTGGATCGATAGCTGCCCTCAGCTTCTCTCCCCTGTGGCTCCTGCCGGGAGAGCGAGGGCTGTCACCGAAACTGTTCCTTCAAAGAGAGCAGTTTCAAAGGTGCCAAACATTTCTATCTACAACCCCAGACCATTTTCACTGTTGACTAACGGATAGCATCATGCTATACATGTCCCCTCTCGTTTCTTTCAGGTTAACTCATTTAATACCTGTTTATTATCTGCTGTTATCACTAAGGCCAAACATCACTTCTTAGTTCATAGATAAATAGCTTGAATAGTTCTCTACTTCTTAATATTAAGGTGAGAAAGAAGGTGTACAGCACTGACGTTAAAGCTGACGTTAAAGCTACAGAGCCGCATTAAAACTTAGAAATAGGAACTAAATGGAAGTAATAATCTGAACTAAAAATTAAGAAATGAATGTGTTAATATTATAATTGTAATTCTTATCTCTGTTACGATGCTTTTTCACCTTTATGGCACATGGCATATCATATTGTAGACATTTCTATCCGTGTGCATTAATTAGATCTTTTCTCTTTCTCTAAAAAAGGACCTTTTTCAATTCGTGTGTCATCTGGTCAGTGAAGCTGTTTTCACCTAGACTTAATGAGGAAGGTTGAACTAGTGGCAAAATAAAATTCTGAGTTTATTGCTGATCAAACGTTCCTTTAAAAATCCAGTAATCATTACAAGGACAAAATGAGATAAACTCAAACAGATGCTCATCACAAGTTACAAGGGCACAGAGTGATATCTGAGGAGCTGCTTAGTTAACAGTTATTACCCTCAACATTTTCAGTTTTGAATAATACAAAACATAAAAGCAGACAGCTCTCTGCATGAATGTGGCTGTTACTGATTAATATTAGGAATTATCGTCTTATTGACATAAATGGATAAAAATCTGAATCAATTCTTCATCTTTATTCTTGAATGAAATAATGGATCAGTGGTTTCACCAAATCGACCCCTGCTGGACACATGAACTGCACCAGTATATAAAGACGTGGGAACTGGAAGCACTGGTTTTACTTCTAAACTGGAAGAAGCTCCACTGTAATTGTGAGTTAACAAGATTAGATTAGATTATATTAGATTAGATTAACTTTATTAATCCCACAACTGGGAAATTCATTTACCACAAACAAACCAGTATAAATAAATCTTATATGCATTTACAGAGATGATTTTGTGTGAGATTGTTCCACTGCTCTCTCCTCTTCATGCTGTGACACACCGTGATACATGCTGGACTACAGTATATACAGTCCATGAGAGGGAGGTGCTGGCGATGTGAGGAGAGAGGATTCCCTCTTAATACTCATTCACCCCCCACCCCCATCAACAATATGCATCTGTGGTGATTTAGTCTCCCTTCCCTGCCTCCAATATTTCTGTCCCGTATGCTGTGGGACGCAGTACGTCAGCCCAGTGGTGTGGAAAATTAGATCATTAATTGGGAATCATCAACAAGGTATCTCTGATATGTAATTTAGTGAGTCTTCAGTTGTGGGGGATGAGCTTTACTCACCTTCTACAGTCTATTATAGGATGGGGCTGGCTCTATCTTATATTTTTGTACAGTCAAATCCCTTAAAAAAAAACAAAAAACAAAACCGACACAGTGTTAGTCGGTCTAATACTTTCTGACCTCTCTATCCAGTCTTTGGCACTCAGCCCAAAGCCCATTCATTCCTACAAAAGGAGAAAGTCTCACAAATATATATTTTTATTTAATTTACTAAAACAGCTGCAGCTATTAACCCGAATGCTCCAATTAATCAATTGAAATAAGTAGTGTAAACTTAAAATTTTTTTAAATTTTTACTAACTCAAAAATGTTGCCAGTAGCAGTTTCCTTCTTTTGTGTTTATTAAACTGATCATTTTTGATTATTGTGAACTGTTTGCGGATTATGTAACCACTACTTAAAATAATTAAGTCACAGTTACTTAAAACTCTACATTTTAAACATGCATTTATGTCTTATTTTGAAAGAATAAATCAATTACACGTTTAAATAAGATACGATTAGTATTGTTATTATATTGGTAAACAGGATATATATATATGTGTGTGTATGTTCAGATACACACACACACACACACACACACACACACACACACACGGAACAAGGAATGAATACTTTTCATGTTGCAAGGTTGACTAGATAATTACTTAATTAAATAAAACCACCAAAAAAAATTACTTCCACCAGAAGTGTCTACACGATTTTATTTTGTAGTATTTGCGTGCACTTCCTGTTCAGACAGCGGAACAGACTGTAGAGTTTTGTTAACTTTCGGCGCCATTGGATTAAATATAAGTATTCAACATAAAACTTGTTTAATTGTTTGTTTAGAGGTTCAACGTGTTTTTAAACGGACAACGTAAGTCATGTTAGCCATGTAACATAGCTAACGGTTAGGTTAGCAAGCTAACAAGCATAGCTGGGATGTAGTTGTAAAAACTGGTGATGCCAAACGTGCAATGGTGGATAGCTGTGTGTCATGTATAAGACTGTTCATAATGCAAACTCAGATTCTGTGTTGGAGCTGTGTCAGCGTTGTGAGTGAAAGCAGAATGCTAACGATAGCACCGGGTGCTGTGCTTAGCCTTGTTGGCTTAATGTTACATGTGAGGTAAATTAACTGGTTAAATTAAATTTGTTTTGTTTGTAATTGCTAAGACCAAAAATGTCATCAAAAATGATTTTGCTGTGGCTTTAATCAAAATAAGATGAGCAATTTGTGGGTTTTATGTAGCCTAAAACTGTGAGGACAATGGGAAGTTAAAAACTGCGAGGAATAAAAGATTGTTGATTGACGCAGCGTTTGTTTCATGTGCGCGTGAACTTATTTTTGCTGTGGAGTGCTGTTCAGTATAAATGTGCACGCATGTTACACACTTTCCTTCAGCCCCTAGGTGAACTATACAATTGCTCCCTGAGATGTTATCTCTTGTGCCACTGATTAATCTCTCCTCAAGTTTAACTGACCCGGCAGTGTGTGAGTTTTACCATGCTGCTGCCACCAGCCCAACTTTCTGCATAAAGTTTAAACGACAAGGTTTTTGTTTACCACTCTCCAGTGATACTCTCTTGTCCTGTATGATTAGATATGGTTGAGTTATGAATGCTTGCTAGCTAGCTAAGGATCATAGGTTGACCATCAGCATTATATAGCTAACTTGTTAGCTGGTGATGAATGCCACATCACTAACTGAGCAAGCATTCATAACTCAAACATATTTAATCATGCACAGCAGGAGAGTTATCACTTACTGTGGAGAGCAGCTACCAAACACCATGCTGACCTCTGGGCAGCTGTTTGATGTTTGGTCTCTTCTCATGTTGTAATTCATAATTGCAGACGGCAGAGATGTAATGTTATGCGATCACATTAAATCACACCCTTGAGTCTACGCTCATGTGATCGGCTGAAAAGGACGGAGACATCTGATAGGCTACAGATAATTCCCTTTTGATAAAAATAAGTCTCAAAACACACACACGCAGTGAAGTTCATACATCACATGCCGTTTGCAGATTTAGGTTCAACAGTCTGTATATAAATGTAACAACATCAAATGTTTTTGATAAATTGTAAATACTTTGAAATGTATTTGTGGATTTACATTTATTTTAAACAAGAAATATTTGTGTGCATCAGAAATACATTTGTGAACCGTCCTTTTTATGTGTGGATTTTTTTACATTCATATACAATAAAAAATTTTTGTGCTCACTGAAAGATTTTTTTTTTTTGTGCAGAGTCATTTATATATAAATTACAAAATACATTTGTGATTTTTCTGTGTGCATTCATTTAGACTCATCTGATTCAATAGTCAATAGGAGTTGCTGCAGCACCTAGTTTTTATAGGTGAACTATGTATTTTTACATGTATTTCAAATATTTGTTTGTGCTAAAAGACAGTGGGCAAAAAAAGTTTCTGCTCAACATTTGAATAGAAAAAAATATTGACTTATGCTTTAATTTGATGTTTGTTTGTTTTTCAAGTTAAGAGTACTCGATGTAATTAAGGCAATCAGTTGCCACAAATATTTTAAGTTTGGTGGTAAATGATTTTGAGTTTTTATTAAGTTAATGTTTTTGAGTTATGGTTAAAAAAAAATGAAATGATTGAAAGAAGAAACTAATAAATGTTAAGTTTATTCAACATGAAATACTGACTTAAAATGATTAAGTTCTGTTAAGTTATTGCAATGAAAAAGATGAATGAATATTCGGAGTTGCATGTACTGAAAATACTTGAGTTGGCTTAATCAATAATTTAATTTAACTATACTCAAACAGTACATGTGAAATTAACTCCATTTATTTAAGCTCTGATATACTCAAACGTGTCAGTTTATGAACCCAAAGAAATTGTGGCAACTGACTACAATTTGATTACTTATTCGGTTTTACACCCAACAATGGAGGAAACTGCGTCTCTTGGGAAATATTCAGCAGTGGATTAATACAGATTTGTTGCTCTTGTGAGTAACTGTGGGATCAATTCAAGATAAACTACAGTATCCATGTTCATGGTAATGAAGGAACAGTGCAACAGTGTGGATCCTCGTGTTTTATTAACTTTTGGAAACAATGGAGCTCTGACACACAGGGATGAGATATCAGGCTTTGGAGACACATATGATGTTTGTTAGTTTGATCAATCTCTGGTTTTACTCTTTGGTTTTTGTTTTTTCATGGGCTTTAAGAAACAATAAGAAACAAACAAAATATGACCAGACTTATTACAGCTACTGATCCTCCTACATGTGTCCATGCTGTGCCCGAACACCTAAACTCTGAGTCTCTCTCACGCTTCCTTTCATTTCCTCTGTAAGTTGCTCGCCCTGCTGTGCCAACCGGCTCTGAGCCTCACGTCTGCCTCTGCAGGCTACAAATGATGGCTGCAATGTGGATTTAAGAATGTGTGCTTCTGTAAACATTTGGTTGTGCCTTGGTGAGTGCCTGGGGGAGAAATTGCTGGTCTGTATGGCAAAAGATGTGTATAAGAGACAGCACCAGCAGAAAGAGGATCCCAGGAGTATTTAGTGAAGTAGGGAGAAACAAGGACAGACGCAGCAGATGAGACCAACTTCAATTTTAAAAATATAATTCAATTACCCACAAGGACAGACAAAATATATGGATCAGTTAGGATTATTAGTTTGCAGTTCATGTCACTTGAATTTGACAGCTGCTGCAGGTTTAGTTGAGTGGTCTGCCTCAGTTCATCTAGTCAAAATGACTCCTATCATCTTGAAATGGATCACTACCCTTTGCAGCGCGGTTAGATTGTTTGTTGATTGCATGAATAGAAACAATCGATATTAAAGTCTAAATTGAACATTTTAGCTCTTCCTTCCTTCCTTCTTTTCTTCTTTTCTTCCTACCTTCATGCATGCCTGTTTTTCACATTTCTTTCTCTCCCAGCATAACTGCTGATTGACGTGCTTTACCCATCTATTGCTCATTTTATGTCTCTTAAGAGAAAAGCCAGATGAATGGTTTAGAGGGAGAACCAACACTGAATTTTTCTTTGTAAATGACAGAGACTGAGAGTGTGATTGTGTTTATAGTCTGAGGCGCCATAGAAAAGTGATACGGTTGGAAAGCTGACATTGTTATGGTTCTCACAAAACCCATTTGCTTTCACATGAATGTGAATTTTCCAGAGGTTATTAGGAGTCCTTTGAACGTTACATGCTTTCCTCACTTTTATCTCACTGTCTAAAATTGGATGATGTGACAGGTAGGGAAATTGCAACTTCAGTTCTTTAATCTTTATACTGTAGCAATTCTAAAAATGCAAATGATGAAGAAGGCTTTGAGCCATTTATAGTAAAACCGGCTGTGATATGGCCCACTGTTGCAAGTTTCACAGACTGCACGCTAAATTTATTATCCACAAATTATTCTTTGATTGTGTTTTATGAGCTACTTACATTGGGTCTTGAGGGTTTTTTTGGGGGGAAATTTACTACAATGATTTATACCTGTTTTTTTTTTAATTCAATTTCTGGTTTTATCTGAAAGGCTGTGAAAAATTTTAAGAAACAAATCATCCAAAAAGTAGTTTTCATCATCTCCAATCCAAATCTTGGACACAAGACTGACACTGGTCCACTGTGTTTTTTGTACATCTCTAAAATGAATGTGTCTGATGTTCCCATCCAGAAGTGACTGACTTCAGTCTGTAATTGTTCATCAGATGAACAAAGTTTTGGAGCTGAATCGTCAGCAAGGTAATGACTGTGCACTGAAATGAGAAAGTAATGGTTGCAGTGTGTTTGTTCCATTAGACCTAATTTCTGAATCAAATGAAAAATAGCACTTTAAATTGAAATATGCAATAAATCATTCAAATGGGTGGAAGTATTTTGGTGACATAAGTCGTGATTATG
This sequence comes from Seriola lalandi dorsalis, assembly GCF_002814215.2. NCBI lineage: Eukaryota > Metazoa > Chordata > Actinopteri > Carangiformes > Carangidae > Seriola > Seriola lalandi. The sequence goes on along the minus strand of NW_019525134.1, from coordinate 1,994,970 downwards.
TGAAGGTTGTCAGGAGAAGAAGAGAGAGGGACTTCAGGGGCTGGACTGGAGGAGGGTGGAGGGGCTGGAAAAAGGGGAGATTTTTTGGCTGAATGAAGGATGGTTTCAGTTTTTGGGGAAACCAGGGAAGGATCTTATATTCTCGTCTCACCTATATGTTTATTTTATTTATGCTCAGTTCATGTACTCACTCTTCTGATACTTCACTTCTAATGTGCACATCAGTGGCCGGATAGAATCAGGACCACAGACTGTCAGTAAAGATGGATGCAGCCTCTGTGACGACACCCTCAGGTTTCTCAAGAGCTGCTCCACCGTTGCCATCTTGGCAGTGTCTGACTCCGCCCCCAACTCCTGGCTAATCCAAATATGGTCAAAGAGGAGCGGCGTGTGTGGAGCAGAGACTTAGGTGAATGTTATTTTGTGGCAAGCATATGCTCACCCACCTGTCACTCAAAGAGGCCACGCCCTCAATTCTCCATAACTTTAGTCCTTAATAAAATGTAAACAGGTGAGTTATATAAACAGGTGTCATGAAGGAGGAAATTAGCTTTAGAGGCCAAAAGTGTTTTTGTACCAGGCTGTAAACATGTTTATTTCTGCTGTAAAGTTGGACATTTTAACATGGGAGTCTATGGGGACTGACTCACTGTTGGAGCCAGACTCTAGTGGTCGTTAGAGGAACTGCAGCTTCTGGTTCTTCAGTGTTGATGCTTCATGTTTCAGCCTTCACGGTTGATGCTTGATCAGTACACTTAAAAACAAAAACCAACCCCCCATCCTGATCATGTTTGGACTGTTCCTACGTAGCCTATTGTTTTGAATCAATTTAAAATGTTTTACTGGAAATGACTTGCATTTAAACCCACACAGAGACGCAGATGTTGTTATTTTAGTGCAGGATTCTCTCTGTAAAAATCATTTTATATATTAGATTTTTCTTGTATCTTTTTTAAAATCTTTTCATGAAGCACTGTGGATTACCAGCATGTTTCATAATGCACATAAATAAACAGACATTTTGTCATTTGACATGTTCAGGACCGACCTCAGTCCAGGTCATAGTTACATGGCGTGCGCTGACTTCTGGCTCATCAGGACGACCCAGTGATATCATTTAGTCTGCTATAATTACTGAAGAAAGTTGCCAGATGAGCCGACTCTTTGCCAGCGTTCCCTGTGACCCGTGACAGATGCAGCTTATTTGCTGAAGTGCACGTGATTATTTTGATGCAGAATGCAGCTTGTTTGTGAGTTTGCTCTTTGGTTAGCTCTCGTTTCCCTGTGGCGACAGAACCTCAGCTCCACCCTGTGCCACATCAGCTCTTCATTAGCCGTTGATCATTGGTGGAGTCAGCTTCATGCTCCTCAATCAGTGTCTCTGCTTTCACCTAAAATCTAATATCTGCATGTCCTCTCCTCCACCACAGTCCTCTCTCCCCTGAAGCACCCCCCATCCTCCTCCTCTGCTGTACATAATAAATCCTCTTTCTCCCTCTCGCACTCAAAATTCCTTGTTTCTTTAATTAGTGTTTCTCTATTATAAATGATGATTCTAGCTACACTGGAAGATTTGTTACATTCATTGTCAGGGCCCTGTGGCTTTGACTCTTGCACTCCTACTAATGGTCTTATTTTTTCTTGGCTGTAATGTTGGCTGTCCAGGACTTTAAGCTATTTCTAGCTTTACCCTCAATGCAATCTGCCTCTTGTACGAGAACTTAAGCTCAATGAGTAAATGTAAATCACGACTGTCCAATTTGGAGTGGCGTTTAGATTCATCAGTATTTGCTTCCTGTGTGATGATGATGATGATGATGGTGAATAGGAGCACGCAGGAGAGGATGCAGAGCAGGAAGATGACACTGCATTTAGTGTTTATTCTTTAAGCAGACTCAATCTGATTTTCTGTAATGTTTCTGTCTTTAACATTTCTCCACGCTTTCTTTTCCCATTCTGATCAGTTCCTGCTTCAAATTACTGTCAACAGCTGCATCAATACTGGGGATGGAGAGGCGGGTTTCCGCGCCAGCTGCTACAGTTGAGTATGCTGTTTTTCATTGGGTATCTTGACATTAGTCTGTTGGTGCAGTCATTAAGATTTTGTACCTTACCTCGCATGGTTTGCAAAAAGTCAATAGGAAGCACTGTAGCTGTTGTGAGGCAGCAGTATGAATGTAATCAATGCCATTTTTCTCACCGGTGTCCGCAGCTTTAGATGCTTAGAAGTTAAGAAAACACAGGAGTAAATGCACTTTTGGAAAGACTCCCTGTTTGTGGTAAATTACACCCAACACATCACACAGCCAGTGAGAAGTGAAACACAGTGGTCGGGGTGAATTATTGCTCATGACAGTGTTGATTAAATGAAAACTCCTTTGCTTTACGTGGTTTACAGCCCGACGTCACATGAGTATCGGTGCTGGCCGTCTGCTGAAGAACAGGATGATAATGATCACTGACAGCGAGGCTGCAAATGATACAGCCATGAACATCTTCTGTTTCTAGTCCTTCCATCACTGAGCTGAGAGCTGAAACACAACGCTGATTGGAAAAAAACAACTTTAATGTGCAGTAAAACCAGTGGTGATGGATTTTACATGTGTGAACGCCATGTAGAAGTTGTACTTGACTGTATTCTGTAATATAAAGTCCATATGCTCCTGCTCTCTCCCCCCTCGTTCTCACTATCTGCTTCTCTCGTTTTCCCACTGGGTGAAGGAGCTATAAATTAAAGTGGGGAATTACTGCTAACTGTTGGAATAAATTAAAGCGCTTTTGCGTCTGTAAACACCGTCTGACTGCGTAATTATACTCCCACTCCCACTGAGACGCCATGGAGAGGGAGGATAAGGAGAGAAATGCAGCATGGATGGAGAGCAGTGGCAGTGGGAGACAGAAAAGATGAACGAAGTGTCACGAGGGGGGTCAGATATTAGATTCAGTCCATCGCTGAGTCCTGGATGCTGGCTGGGCACTCCTACAGACGAGGGGAGAAAGGTGACTTTGAACCTCATGATCTCAATCACCATGTTGTTCATTACATCTAAATGATACAAGGCAAAAGTGCAACTAGCTCCAAACTACAGCAAACTGTTTCCGTGGAGTTACAGCCCAATATTGTAAAGATGCTTTATGGGAGATTCACATGGACCTGGTGCATGTTCATCTAAAGAAAACATCACGTAACGCTCAAGCTCTCACTCAGTCTGTAGTGTGATTACAGTAGGGCCACGTTAATGGCAAGTCACATCCAGCTGTACAATAGTTCTTTGGATGGACTGAGAGCCACTTAATCACAAAATGATCTTCACAGCTGCGATAACAGGAGCCAGGAACACAGGACAGACGCCAGAGACAGCGATGTCGCCGGTCTGAGCGCATACAGCAAATCACTGTTAGCCTGTGTTACAAGAACCAGGCAAATTTAATTAACATGTTTGAGAATGCGCACGCTACTGTTACACCCACATCAACCGCTGACAGCCAGTCATACACTCAAACAAGATTGTTGACATTAGCCAGTACAACACATCTGGCGTAATAGTCCACTCACTGTTTCAATTTGCACCCCGAGCAGCCAAATAAATGAAGGGCAGAATACATAAAGCTCAGCTCATCTTACCATTTGATTGCATAGCTGCTGTAAAAAAAAATCAACAGTGGGTCTGCAGACCATCTGAAATGTCTGGACCTGCCAGCATGAGGCCGGCAGTGATTGGAGCTATCGGTGACTTGCATGCACATAACGGCAGATGGCTCCTCTGATGGTTTTGTATATTTCTAGTAGGAAATGTCTGAGGCGTGCTGCACATTCAGCCAAACACTAATGTCACACAGTTTGCCAGAGGCACTCACCTTTCACAAGTAACTGACATCTACCAACAAGCCTTCTTTCTCACCAAACACCTCATGAAAATCCCCTGTCACAACACTGGTATGGAATCATGTTAGCTTAACGAGTTAACAGAGCACATCGTCACCTCTGTGACTGTTTATTTGTAGCAGGATCACATCATAAGGACTGAAGTGATTTGCACCAAACGTGGAGGAGGGATGGATCACGGCTCAGGGAGGAGCTCGTTCAGTTTTGGGGCCGATCTGGATCATTTACTATGAATTTTTTATGAACTTTTTTCTCTGAAGTCTGGCGCATGTTGTTTGACACTGGCCTTGGCGGAGGTCTGCGCTCTCTCGGTGCCATTCTAGTTCAGGTTAGGATTATTAAGATGCACATTCCCGTGCACCCCACATCAGTGTGGTGCGAAGAGACTGAAACAACACATCAAACGGGCCTCGTTGCCTTTCTGTCAATCTTCATCTCTCGGGGAGTAGAGCCGCACTTACTCTCTCTTTTCAGAGGGCTAAGGTTATCATTTGTGCCACGCTGCAACACTCTCTGATGTTGCAGTGATTGTTTCCCAGAGAAACACTGACATAAATTTGAAGTGCCCAAAATTACATCAAATGCACTGTGAGCACAGGAGTGCATGATGGCATAGAAAACTATGAGTGCTGCACTTTTCATTTTTCAAGGTCCTGCTGAATCATTAATGTTATACGGTGATGCTCTGCATTGTAATCATATGAGCCACTGATCTTTGCTTACAGTTTTGCCTTATATCTATAAAATTTTGCTTTTCTACACAAATCAGAAACACGGCTTTTCATAGAATATGATCGAGGGGTGTAGAACAAGATGAAAGCTGTAGAAACGGCACATTTTGCACGCTGACATGTGCACATGTAGGTAGGGAAAGAGAGGCTGCTGGAGCCATGCCACACCTAATCACAAGCTCTCAAGCTGGCAAGTATTGGTTTTTGATGCACAACTGAAATGTAAGCAGCTGGTCTGATCTCAGCTCCACCAGTGGGACTCACAACACTCAGTCCTCACACGGCTCCATTCCTCCCACAGCAAACCGTGGTCCACATCACTCTGGGGACTGGACCAGATGCCCAACCAATTTGAGGACCGCTTTGAAAACACTCGCTGTCAGCCCTCGGACTAACAGTGCCATGATGGGACAGAATCATAACCTGCCCAACATGCTGCTCTGAGCTGAGTGGAGCTCTAATTAAAAAAAACACAAAAAAAACAAACAAAAAAAAACATCCATCAATCTGGCACAGAGGGACGGACTGAGACCAGCCACGACTAAGTCTGAGGGAGATTTGTTTTTCAGAATGCAACTGCACAAAGACTCATGGTGATATCATTCATTCACAACGACACAGACAGTAGGTTACAGTAACATAGAGAGATAGATAGATAGATAGATAGATAGATAGATAGATAGATAGATAGATAGATAGATAGATAGATTAGGTCTTAATGGCAAGTTCACATAAGAATAAAAAATGGGAACAGCTGAGTGACAGAGAGAGAGGGAGAAGGAGAGGGAGGGAGAGACATTTGGGAAATATGCACGGTACTGTTTTCCAAAGGACATATAGAGGAAAGGCTTTCACAAATGTGTTCCAGCCTCCTCCTCCTTCTCCTCCTTTAATCCTCTCCATCCTTTACGCCTCAGTCTTTCTCTCCTCTGCTCCTCTACTCCAGCCTCAGCCGGCAGATTGGAGGGTTTTTTTTTTTTTGTTTTTTTTCTCCTGCTAAATAAAAAACAGGTTTCATCGTCTCGGGGCCAATTTATTCAGTGCAAATAGCGGATGTAGCTCCGAGCCAGCATATTTTGCAAAGGTGCACGGATGAGCGAGCACGGACCGGTCCGGCGACTAATTACCATAATAAGGCGCACAAGTTCGCCAGCGAGTCAGGCACGTTTTATGTCTCCGTATTACCATGTAGCCAGTGCCGCAGCGGGGAGATAATCGGGCGGAGGGAGCAGTTACAGAGGAGACACACGGAGAGAAAGGAGCTGGCAGCACATGATCACCCAGGCTATCCAGTCACTGATCTACTGGAGCATTCGTAATTGCGCTGGCGACAACATATGGGAATACAACAAGGCGAGATTGTGGTCACACCTGGTTCTGGAGGACAGCGGAGAAGCGGTACGGGGAGAGGGCGGCCAAATCTGAGGGACACAGCCGAGGGAGAGAGTGTGGCTTCCGAAGCACCACCCGGTAGGTGAGCCTTGATTGATGTGCACGGACTGACAAATATGCTTTTCATCACCCGATGTGGCTAAAAAAAAAAAAAAAAAACCCACCTCACTCACACCTCAGCAGTGTTTTATGGCGCGTTAAAGCCCAACAAGTAATTGACACGTTTTGGGTTTTTTTTTGTCTTGTGTTTGTGGCACGGTTCAAGAAACAATTGGGTCTGTCTGTGTGAAACAACACAATCGACTCTTTGCAAATGCCAAACCACTTGATTGAGGATGCGGGTTTCAGGGAACCGCCGGCAGTCAGTTATATAATCCGCGGACTGTGGTTCGAAGGCCCGGTCTGGATATTAATCCAAACAAAGGAGAAGACACGGCACACAGATGGAGGGTTTAGGGAATGATTGGCGCAGGTCTTCACGCAAGAAAAAAAAAACCCCCAGTATTGAAGCATCAACATGATTTTTGCACTGTGTCTTTAATGGAGTAAAGATCTGCGTTTTAGTTACAGGTAGGTCTGTTTAAAATAAAAGCTTCAGTCTGAATCTGCTTCAATCCTGCACGAGCCGCCGATCTGGTTTTCGGGGGGAAGGGGAGGGGAGGAGGAGGGGAAGGGGGTGAAGATTGTAGGCTAAAGTTGGTCAGGTGAGTTCTGGATAACCTGCAGCCTCTCAAACCCCACCCCCACCCCCACCGCTAGCGGTCTATTGACTTATCTGACAGAGACTTGTGGACAGAATCACTGCATATGTGACTCCTGCAGCAGCGCCTCCTGCCATGAACGCCCATTAAATTATCATTAAGTTGGTAAAACAGCTGAACACAACATGCCACAATCTAAACGTGAAAACAGGAATGTTGTGAAGCAGAAGATCTCAGCAACAGGGAGCAGCTCGTGTGTCCACAGCTTGCTTCGTGCACTCGTTGATCTGATCTTGATTAAAAAAAAATAAAGAAAAGGGAAATAATGCCACTAATAATCAAAATGAGTCAGACTTGAATCATTTCGCTGCATCTCGTTCTGTATCATGTCCTCGCCACGTTTCAAGCATTCGTGTCAGATCATGGAAGGATTGTGGGAGATGATGTTGACCAACCCAAGTCCATAACCTCACCCGGGCCACATTCCCACTGCAGCTCACTGAGTGATCCCATGTGTTGAATGTCAGAGTGGAGGTAGATCTGGCAAAAGCCCCCAGAGGTGAAGCAAGGCAGAGATGAGGACTGGTGACTGCAGAGGCTTCAGACATGCCTGCTGCAATAACTTGGTCTAACCTGCGCCCGTGGCACACAGGCGATAGACAAACAGATGGCAGTTCATCTTGTGAAAGTTGGAAGAGATATTCTTGGATGGGCTACCCTCTGACTCGCTGGCACCGAGGCCTGCTTCTGGCGGTAATGATGGCAGTCATGGTGAATGGCCTAATTACATCACTCGGTCTTCTGACTTATGCTCACCTTTCAAAAATAAAGACATAAAGAAAATCCGCCCAAAATCCTGCTGGTTGCACCGTCGCTGTGATGCTGATGCTGCAGAGTGTTGCTGAATTGATTTGCATGGCTCGGTCGTACATCAATAGAGACGGGGGTGATTCAGATTTACAGTTGGATGACCAGCTCAGCTCCTCAGAACTATTAGATGTCTGGTCATTAACATGGTTATTGAATAGTGCGGCTGTTTAATTCATTTGTTTGTGCACAGGAGGAGCCACGTTAAAGTGCGGTGCATCTGTCTGAGGGTCGATTGTGTTACTTTTGTGATACAGTATTTGAAGTTACTGCAGATCCCAGATTATTCAGACTTATGTGGAGAACACAATCTGTTTTTATCGTCTGTCAGAGACTGGACAGAGGTTCTGCTGGGTCTGTTTATGTTGCAGTCGTTCTCTCACTGTGTAGCCGTGGATGCTAGCTACAAACGTCTCTGTGGCCGCGGTGCTGAGCGGCCTTGCTAATTACTTTAGTGCAATAAGGAAAAAACATTTAAACTCAGTATGTTGTGTTAGGTGATTAATGCATTTCGCAGGCAGCTATGTAATAAGATGGATAATGTATAGAGAGTCATTCATTGTTGCAGTTCACCTCGGGGCATACATTCAGTAATGACCAGCTCGCTGTAAGTCTGCCTTACTTGGCAACCTGTAGCAGATCGGCGACTGGGCTGTTGCTGCCAGTGATAAGCCAGTCCCAAATCATTAGTGCTCGTTTCACTTGGCTGTGAATGCGACTAATATTGCTCACTGGCATTTGGCTTATTGATGTTATTGACATTTGACTGATGTTCATATAATTTTGTCCTGATCTTTGACAGATTAGTTTCAACACATCATATAACATCAACATGACTTTTTCATGCAGAAACTAAAAGATGAGATCTGTAACATCACAGCTTCCAGATGATGCAGCTTCAGTGCAGCCGAGCTAGCTGCCGTCAGCTGCAGCGGCTCTCACTCACACTAGGAATATGTGAACTTCCTGTCTATAAAACATAACAGCATAGCCATTATATTCATGACAGCACAGTCATTATAGGAATGACAGCCTTCCTGCTACCCATTGTTGCCATTACTGCTGAAAAATTGATGGTTTGCAGTGTCTGTGGTGGGCAGTGGAAACCTGTCAGAACAGACCGGAGATGGACTGAGAAACAGGATTAAAACAGCCCCTGAGAATAAGTTCTGGTTAGTTTTGATGGAAAGCACCTACAGTCAATATTGACTCATGATGTTAATTGCAAGGTAAGTCATTCCAAGAATCCCATAGTGTTATTTTCAGTGCCATAGTGGTAAACAATGCTGATTAAGGAACTGCATGAGTACCAATTAGTCCGACTCTGTAACAAAAGGGAAAATTTATGAGCAGGTATTCAGATGAAGGGTATAAAAGAGGCTGTTTGTCATCAAGGAGACGATATAGCTGCATATATCCGGTGGAACACTGTGAAGCGCTCTTACAACTTCTGAGATCTAATTTCTGCAGATTTTCTCTGGGTTTACATGTAATCTTTAAGGAATCTGTCATATTGAAAAATGCATTTTACGCCCATTGTTTATACTGTTTTAATGAAAGCCTTCCTCCAGCCACTTGCTATTTGCAGCAGCAGGAACAGAAACACAGTCCTTCTCTTCTTCAGTGAAAGCGTTAGTTAGAGGGGAGGGAGGGGAAGAAAGGAGGTGAAGGAAGGGAGGGATTTCTGGAACCAGTGTGGCCCTCGGTGCCCTTGCCACAGGCCTGTGCTGAGCTGGACGGACTCTATCTTTGGCCATGACCACAAATTAATTAGTTGTACATTTGCAGGGTAAACAGCACGTTGAACTACTGCTGACAAAACTGAGGTTCATTGGATGAGTGTTAGTCAGCTGGCTGGGAGACAAGAGAGGGGCAGCTTGTGACAGGATGTGTCTCTACCTCCAGTGAGCCGAACGACTGCAGCTCCGCAGCTCGGTCTCACGACACCCAGCTTCCTCCTTTTCACGCTGTAAATTCCTCCATTATGATAATAAATAAAATATTGTCTTAAATTACATGATAATTACGGTATTGCGTCATCTTCTTTGTGTGACTTTTTGAGCAGCCATTAGTGTATTTCAATGGAGAAGAGTTGGCAACGCCGACTTTCATGGATTTATCCGGACATTTATTGTAAACTTCCTGCCATCCTGTGCAGCAGACGCCGGAGTTTTATGAGCGCTATTTATTTGGCAGAGCGGGAGTGGCGATATCAGCACATGCACTCCAAACCCAAATCCTTCCAAGGCAAATAAAATACAAATGGACATGAAAACATTTCCAATTGTTCCTTAATTGCTGCTGATTGTTGTAATGTTGATTGCAAACTAGGACGAAATATAATATACTAATGAATCCTGATAGTTATGAATACTTTTCACCGTGTGCGGTCTTCACTGTAAGAGTCAGTTGTGTCCAAGGTAAAAGGTTTTGGTTCAAATGCTCCTTAAACACAATCATTTGCAGCAGCTAAAGACGCCCTTCATGGCTCTACCTAGCATGTAATTTAACAGCCACCTAAGAATCTAACACCTTTTAGCAGCTGTTATGTATGAAATGGACATTCAAACGTGGCGTTTTACATGTTTCCAAGAATCGAAATGTGCTGAAGTCAAACAGAGTGTGAAAAAAGACCGTAATGAGCATAAATGATTGTACCTGTGACACAATGCATGCTGTTCATCAGTCCTGACATAAATCCAGGCGGTTTGTACCTCAGCTTTCTGAATCAACAGCTTTCACTTCAATGTTCTCGTCGCACGCAAGTGAGAAGAATCCGTCTGCATGTGGATAAACAGGATATTAGTTCGTTAAGACGACGGTGCGAACAGCAGGAAGTCCAAGCTTGTCAAAGTATTAAGAGCAATAAATTCACCCAGCAATGACATGATGTGTGGTACGTCTGAGAGCAGACAGTACCACCAGTTTACGCCTGTTTCCTGTCTCACATTGTCGGCCGATACTGTTTTTTGTTTTGTTAGTTTTTTTTACTATTTTAAGGAGGGATTGTTGGAAGTCAGATGGGTCAGCTGTTTCGTCAGCCTCCTGTGCAGATTGATGGTGTCGGTGGTGCTGGGGTGGCAGAACTCACATTAGGCTTCCACGGAGGTGTTTGTGTGTGAGACCAACCAGAGGAACGTCTGCTCCGCCACCAGCTCTGTGGAAACGTTGTTCAGCAGCTCCAGCGATTTGAAAACAACAGAAATGATGAGCTGCTTTAAAAATGTGTACACATGAAACAGCGAGAAGTGATGGATAAATAGCTGATAGTTACTGACGATCTTCTGATATAGATTGTTGATACAGATCCCCAAAAGTAATGGATAAATAATTATTATATGAATTCAGTAAACACAGGAGACAGGATGCGAGGTCTGTGGGTGAACGTTGGGGAAGCACTAAGCACCAGGTCTGTAGCCTGTGACAGTCAGTCCTGCAGCACAGACTCTCGGCCTATCAGGTTATGAACCTTTGTTAATATGTAAAAGAAGAAGACAGGGTTAAGTTCACATTATAAAACTGAACCGCAGCCAGTGCAGGTGCAAAGATGAGAGATTGACAATTTCATGATATCAGTAAAAGGACCAGGCAGGAGCAGCTCCCCCCCCCTGCTATGCTCCAGTCTTGCTGTGTGTGCAGTGCATATCTTTCCCTGATTACATCAGCTGTGATGCTGATATAACCATTTACTGTGGTTTGAGGCCAAAGAAACAGCTTCTCGCATTAATTTTAGTCTTTTTGAAAACTTTGTGTGTCTGCCGTTTTGACAGAAACTAAAGCTCTTGATGCCTCGGTCTTTTTCTTCTGCGAGCATCAGAATCGCTTTACTCGGGACGTGCGTGCAGAATGACCGGTTCGTCCACAGATGAAAGCTCTGCAGATAAAACACTGTGTTGGGATGCTGGGGTCATCTCTGCATTGCCACTGCTCAGTATCTGGCTTTACTTTTTAGAAGTGTATCTTTGAGTCTCTAAATTGAATGTTGAATAACAATAGTTGCGGGAGCAGACATCAGTAGCTTGAAGCTGCTTGTGGGAGCGTACTGAGCTGGAATAAAATCACAAAATTCATCCGTCTCAAAAGAGCCTGTGTTGCTCTACCACAGGCAATGTTATGTTATATTGAGATGTTCAGAGACTGGAATAGCAAACTACATCCGCTCTCAGTTCGTCCTTCATTCTGGCGTCAGGCCCTGGGAACAAACACACGAGATATAACGTTGATAATCTTGAGTGCAATAATGAAAAATTCAAACCTTTGGCCTTATTGTCTGGACACAGTTTCCCACTGGAAATGTGTTTTTATTACATGGGAGGTTGATTTTCTGAATCCTGCACATTTTCTTTTTAAGCTTTAAACCCTTAAAAAAAGAAAAAACACTGGTTGGATCAAACAGTTGCACGCCAGCTCCTTTTAAACAACTTGCAGTTCTTAACTACTTTTAACACAACATGGAAGTCAACCACTGCACACGGACATGCTGAGTATAATTACAGCTCAAACAGCCCTGAAAAAGCATGTCATTTAGACCGGTAGATGCGACGCTGGGTGGATCTGTATGGTCCATGTCGTGTTGCTCTAACTGATCCTGCAGCAGTTTGAGGCTTCCGTGTTGGTAATTATTATCTGCATGGATGATTTTGAAAATCACAGTTGTGCTTTAAATTTAAAAACTGAGTCATTTAAGAAGCCGAGAGCTTTCACATTTAAAATGCAAAACAGTCAGCAGTTAATGGTGGTTTACCTTTATTATGATGAGGCTCTAAATGAGACGTGAATGGAGCTTTCCGAGGAACCAGTATATTGACATTTGTCGACACTAAAGCGTTTAAATCCAGCTGATGATGCCGAATGTGTCTTGTAATGATTTACTGATCCCGTGTTCTCAGTAAATCACAGAAATCAGTGTCTTATGAAACGTCGACGCCATCGTGCTCAGTTTGGTTTCATCAGTAACAGAGCTGTATGTGACGTTTGCTGACAGAATATACTGTACACACAGTCAAAAAAAAATGAGCCAAGATTCAGAGCATTGCCCAGTTATACAGGCCACAGGAATTAAATATTAATGTTTCCCATGAGGTGGAACATGAGCGAGTTGTATCCATGTGTCATGCTCAGTCGTGTAACATGAAAGGCCTGAAGAAAAATCTATTAATCTGTAAATCTGCTGCAGCAGGGCAAAGAATATCAAGTAACTTCATGTCAAATCCAACGTGCTGATATCCAGTATTTTCCAACCAAACCTCTGTGCACATGCTCCTGACAGAGTAACTAAGCTGAAATTCTCTGTGTGCAGGGCATCGACTGTACGGTCTGTTGATTGATGGCCCCAAAGTCAGAGAGAAAAGTCGTGACATCAGATTTTTTACAGTGGGTTGTTAGTGCAGCAGGCTCCATTAGGGGTTCACTACAGTCCCCATTCATCATACTAGAGTAGAAAACAAGCTTTTCTCGAAAATGGACTTTTCATTTTTCTGCTGTTTACTAGTAATTGTAGTTTGCTTGTAATGGGAACGGAGCAGCTCTAAAAAATCTGAATGACTCCATTTACTTGTTCACAAACCCGCAGCTTGTGTTTCTCAGTGCAGAGGCGAACGTGGCACCAAGAAGACTAGACATCACATTTTCACTCATATTGATGAATTTGTATTTTCATCATATTTTGGAAAAAACATTTTTTTTTATTGCTGGCATAATAAACTGGGGCCGGTGCCTATTAGAGGAGGAAAACAAATCTACGCCCAAAGGATGTGTGTTTCTTTGTTCGGGCCAAAATGTGCCTCTTTTGTTCCTCATATGAGGAGCTGCTCTTTGTACAGAGGAGCTTTATTTTCCCCCAGTCTGTCCTAATTAGTTTGAGGAGTACTGTAATGAATACTGCAACAGGCTGTGGGTAAACCTGTACTGCTCTGCAAACAAAGCAATTCAAAGTATGCATCAGGCGCCACATTTTTCTATATGGTTAATGGGTCATGGGTTGCACTCATTTAGAGTAACGCATGAAGACTCACTATGTTGTGGTGTATTTGGTATTTTGTCCATCGGCATGAAAAATGGTTTTTCATATTTGGTTTCCATGAAATCACTCTCTCCTTCTTTTCCTTCAGCGCTGTTTTCTCTGACGTCGACCTCTCTTCTTTCGTGGCTGCCATGTTATTTTGTTATCATCAGAAAGACAAATGAGGAACGAGAGAGAAAGAAAGCCTCGAGCCTCGTGTCCTCACATCATCACCACTCCCTTTTACCCCCCCCCCCCCCCCCCCCTTATTCTCTATCCTCCATCTTTCTGTCTTCCTGAGTGACAGCTGGCAGCCAGTAGGGTACATTGGGCATGCCAAGCCGAGTGCAGATTTTTGCCAACTGACTTGAGAGAATACACATTTGAACGTGACTGACTCGTGTGTGCTGTAAACCCGTATCTCTTATTGCTGCTCTTTTTTTAATTAATTTTTTTTTTTTGATAGCTCAAACACATGCAGCACATGTTACCCTCCCTGCTGCCCGCAGAGCTCCGTGGTCATCTAAACATGCAACAGTATGTCGTTCACACAAGGCCTGTAAATGATTCTGGAGGCAGCTGCCATACATCAGCCACTGGACCTGAGGAAGAACTGATTAAAAAAAAAACATAATAATATGTGGACTAATTTTAATTTTAGATGGATTTCTTTTTTTTTTTTTTTTTTTTGTCAAAGAAAATATCCTGAAATCATATTTGAACATATTCTGGTGAAGATGTTTGTACTTCCTGCTTCTAAGGCTTCTCAATTATTTCCTTTCTTGTCTGGACTGGAGCAATAATTAAGGTCCGCTTTGTTGCTCGTGTGGCTTTTTTCCTCCCTTTTCCTCTCTCTTATAAAAAGTGACGGGTGCTTTGCCTTTAAATTCAGGAGCTTTACCGCACACAGCAAAAGGAAGACATCTCCTGTAATGACTCTGCAATATGCAAACAACACCTTTTATTTTACAAACAGCGTGCGCCGTCCCGCTCTCCCCTGAGCAGAAAAACACTCACGGACATATATAAATGTTCAGCTTCACGCTGCATGCGGCACAGCTGATGCTGAGCCTTGATTCCCGAATATGAGAAATTCTGGTTGATAAGTGGTGTTGAAAACAGGAGCAGCAGTTACCATGATTATTCTTTTATAATTTCAACCATTTTTTCATTTTCAACAATTCCCCAATGGCAGACAGCTTCTTTTTTATTTCATTCCTTCACCCTAAATGGGAAGTGACATTTGGGTCAGGTTCTCTCGTTGATGCAGACTGAACAGCAGCACTGAAAAAAATCCAAGATCTGATTAGTGTTTTGTTGAGGCTGGATTGCTGAATTTTACAACAATTTAACAGGGTGGAGAGGTCAGTGGTTGCAAAGAGGAAATTACAAGACACAAGATTACGTAGAACTAGAGAGTAAAAAGAAAGAAGATGTGTGTACATACAAGGGTACGCATATACACACAAACACAGACACACACTGAATATCTATGTGTAATCTGGGATTATTCTAGTACACAAGGAGGGCATGTCCAGCACTTCATGCATAAACAGAGAGAAGAAACAGACAAAACACACGGCTCAGACTTGAACCTTGAGGGATAAAGAGAGACAGGCAGTAATGAAAAATCAGGGACACAGAGATTTGTTGTTTTGCTTTGATGGAGGACACAGACACACAGAGAGAGAGAGACACAGAGAGAGAGAGAGACAGAGAGAGAGAGAGAGAGACAGAGAGACAGAGAGAAAGAGAGAAGCAGAGATAAAAACTGAAGATAAAAATCTCCTGGAAACACGAAGCAGGTTCACAGACATTTCTATATAAACCTGATATCTGTGGGAATGTTGTTCCTGCCATTTGCAGCTGTTGTGTAACAACAGAGTAACAACTGATTTCTACCATTAGCCGAGACATTTGTTTAATTAAGTAAACAAACGGGCAGTCGCCTCGGAGCCTTCGCAGATCATGTGTCATTGTGTTCGCTGGAAATCTGATGAAGTGCTTTATGACATAAAGAGAGATTGGTGCTGGTCGGTGGCACAGGATGAAAACAGTGTTGCATCTGTCTTAGAACTGCAACGGTTTGCCAATTAATCTAGTGGTCAATCATCGGGAAATTAACTGACTAATAAGTTTAGGTCATTTTTCAAGCAAAAATGGCAAAAATTCACAGGTTCCAGCTTCTCAAACGTGAATATTTCCTGGTTCTCTCGGCCGTCTGTGACAGTAACATGAATATGTTTGAGTTTCCGAACGACTGTCAGACAGAATAATTCATTTGAAGACGTCTCCTTGGACTCAAAGAGACTGTGATGTGCATTTTTCACATTTTGCTGGCATTTTATTGACTAAACATTTAATGTGTTAGTCAAGAAAATAATCTGTTGAATTGACCAGGAAAATAAATGCCAGTTACAGCGTAATCATCCTCTTCAGAGAAGTGACATTTTTTTCAGCGCATACAGAAAGCCCTTTGTGTTAGTGCTGTTTCTATCCTTTTTATTAGCTAATGACGTCACATGGTATTGGTTCAATGTAATTCAATCAGAAATATCGGGAGCATTCAGTGTACAGTCACATTTTCATCAGTCACCCAGCTAACATCCACCACATGTGATTTTACACAGAGAGAATAAGAATTGGGACGGTGTGTGACCAAACCTGACTGATGCACTTCAATCCTGCAGTGGTTTAGCAGCACGTCGGCTGCTCCGCCCTCCAGTCATTTAACTCACACTTAGGTTTCAGTGGTCATTGGGACTCCTTTTTACGAGCCCACTGATCAATCAGTCCCGTAATTCAATCCCGCGGTCAATCATGTTTAAATGAATAATTCACGAACCGTCACAGAAGGCTCAGTGAAATGTCTCACGAGCGAGGCGCTGCCCTCACACTGCAAGGAGACCTGAATGGAATCAATCCAAAATAAAAGGGAGAAGGAAAGTGAACATTTGTGCATCACTGTCATCAACACAAATCTATTTATTTGGCCAATGTGAATAGCCGGCAGCTGGTCAACAGCCAGGCTGATTTGCATACTGTTGTGATTTCAAAGTATGATCAATACGTGAAAAATGGATGAGAAGCTGATTACAGTCAAAGTGTCTCCATTTTCTAAAGCAGCAGGAGTAAACGCCTGCAGAACAGTTTCAGCCCATTCATTCCCTCTCTGCTCTCCACCGTCACTGTCGGATCCATAAGATAAAAATATTCAAGAAAAATGATTTTCTTTATCAGCGTTGAATTGGATCCCGTGTTTACAGTGTTTTCTGTAAGAGGACAGTTTTGGATATTACGTATCAGTGATGTCCATGTTTTGTCTTCTTACAGGTTTAACGTGGGCGGGGTCAGTTACAAAACAGATACTTCTGTGCACCAATCAGGATTTCCAAGTGTTAAACTCTTAATAAGTGACTTTGATTGTTGCTCATGTGGTCATGAATATTTAATGTTATAGAGAAAATACTTCAGATCTGAAGCTTCCAGGGGCTTTAAGTTAGAAAAGCTGGATAATATACAGGGTCAGAGAGAGAGAGAGAGAGAGAGAGAGAGGTGAGCTCTGGCGGTGCACAACCCTGTAAATCCTGCTACAGCCAATTGTTGTGTTTTCTTGTAGCAAAACGAACATGGACGGCAACCAGAAGCTCACGCTGTTATATGCAGTGACATTTACTCTGAAAGGCCAAAAAAAAAAAAAGAGGGAAAAGGAAAAAACAATCATAGTTTGTTTGAGATCCTGGATGGAGAGGTATGGGCAGCTTAGCTTAGCCTATAGCTCATAACCTTCCTCACCTGGTTGGTTCATATCCTCCGCCCTGTTTCTTGTATGTCCACGTGCCTCCATCAGACGACACCCGAGTGACGTCATCACTCGTGTTTAAAGAAATCTTTATGGGAACGGTTTGCAGCAGCTGGGTTACTGAAGCTCACACTCTTTACATATCACACGCTGTATGATATTTATGTGGTCGTCAACACCAGCTGACCCACACTGGAACAGACAAATCATATTCATATAATCCACTGGACTGTCGTGATGTGTGTCCAGGAACTAAAGAGTTAAATATATAAGTGTACAAATGAAAAAAACTACGATGAGTCTGTTGAGTAAGAAGTAGAGAAAACCTGCACTGTAATATACATGTGTGTGTATATATATATGTATGATTGGCATGTATTACATTGCTTCATAGTAAACACCTGTGCCTGTGCAACCTGTGAAACCTTCATGAAATTACTTCCTGCTCACAGCTTTACTTCTCTTTTTTTCCTTCAGTGTCTGGTTTCAGATTAATGCCTCCTCTTTAGTGCTCGTGTGCAGTCAGCTGTGGTAATTACTATCATAGAAAAAGAAAAACAATAATCATTCGCCTCTTTTAAACTTTTGTATCTGCACGAGATCAAAGCGTAGAAGCAATCAGAGCCTGTTGCACCGCCCACACGGGGTCGGATTACAGCGCCACTTCAGCCGCTCGCAGCGTGGACCTCGCTGTCGCGGCGCAATAACCAGCAGCCCACACGGACCAGGCCCAGATGGACAGGTTTACTGTTTCTGATTTCCGTCCCTGCTCCTGCCGCCGAGCAGCCCTCTCCCTGCGCTTCGGGCTTCAGGCTTTGTGCTTTGTGAAGTCAAGTGTGATGATCAATTGCGCTGAAAATTTCTCGGAAGGTTTAAAATGGAGTTCTGTGGCCCTGGACTGCCTCCTGAATTTTTTAACTTTCCTGTGTGCAGAAAGACAAATGACTGCCCTTTATGGAACAGCCTTAAGCAGTTTGATTGTTAATACTGTGTTTAATATTACAGAAGAGAGTAGTTGAATATACAAACACATTGCAATGCATTTTATAATTTATGAGCTTTTTAGAAAATTGCATCACAGCCTTTTTTTTACACAAGTATCTGTTTTGTTTTTTTTTTCAAACTAATAAAACAGCAGCTTTTTGACCCTTCGTCTGTATTTTCACAGTGGAACAGTTTTCAGTGTCGGAGCCACAATCCGTCATATTGGCCGTGGATTATTTCCAGCACATACACTCTCTGAGAAGAAAGGAGTGAATTGCGAATATTAAAAAATGCCAGGAAAACATAAAATTTCTTGACATTGAAGTTATTGGCTTTGTGAGCGGAGAGGTTTATGGCAGGGAGCGTTTCCGAGGCTAAAAGGAGACAAAGGAAGCTAATCTCACTTAGAATGGTAAAATCTGCTGTATAGCTAATGAAGTATTATACTGTGGTCAATGAGGTAGAGGCACTGCAGAGGGCCTACGCAGTGTGTATGTCTTGTGTGCATGTACGGTGTGTGTGTGTGTGTGTGTGTGTGTGTGTGTGTGTGTGCTTTGTTGCATGAGTGGGGGTTTGTTTGTCAGGAGGTTGCAGTGATAATGCTGCCATCAAGGAGTGAAGTCTTTCAAGGGAGAGTGAGCATGTACGTCAGAGAGAGGGCGAGAGAGAGAGAGAGAGCTGCGATCTTAGTGGAAGAGAGAGAATCAGGTGAAGAGAATTTACAATTAGAAGTGTAGTGAGACAAATCAAGAGATGTATCATGAGAGGAGTCTCTGATATCCATTAAGGGCCATATCGTTTTTATAGAAAAAAAAAAGGCCACCATTGATTTCCATTAATTTCCCATATAATGTAGTAAAACAAGAAGCTGTGAGAGGCTGTGTAGGCAGAGCAGTGCTGAGCTAAATGCAAACGCCTGCACGCTAACATGCTAACAGTGAGAGCGTTAACCTGCCGATGGTTATTAGGTTTAATGTTTACCTGTTCCCCATCTTATCTTCGTGTGTTAGCATGCTAACATTTAATATTAGCACGAAATACAAAGTGTAGTTAATGTCCAAACCAGACACGGTTGTGGTCTTCGGAGAAGACGCTAAGGGATGAACAGAGTTGCTGCGATTCATCCGGAGGGAAACATGAATGTATGTATGTGGAGGAAATCCAGGAGCTGTTGAGATATTTCAGTCTGCAGCACGGAGACGAACTGACCGACAGAACGATGTCGTCATCCATTTTAATCAGTGTTTTTATCATCATGTCAAACCTGCAGATAGTTGTCAACAGACTGGTGTTCTCCTAAACTCCTTGGAGCTTTTTTAGCGTTTTTCAGATCATTGTTTTGGTTTTCTCGCCTGCAAATTTCCTGTTTTGGTTCATGCTCTCTGTTCTCATTGTTTCGGCTGCAGCAGGCAGCTGCTTTCACTTCCCGCCTCGCACCCGACGACAGACAGAAGTTAGCGACTAGCGGGTGAACACGGTGGAGAATTTAGCTGCTTAGGAGCCAGATATTTCCCCCAGGAGTTGGTAGAGACCAAACCAGAGCTAAAACCACAGTAAATATTGGACTTAAATTCGCATGGTTTCAAGAAAGACGACTCAAACTGACTCAAAATGAAAGCTAATGTTTCTCTGTAACTGCTGGATGTGTAAACAAAAACACGTTCAACCTCCAAGGTGATGATATATCAATGCTGTGTTGCCAGTTTGATACAGTTGCCCCCAATACCATACAGAAATGAATGCAAGCAATGTCTGTGTGGAAGATGGAATAAATCATCTGAAACACTGCAGTGTGGTTTGCAGGATTTCATACATCAAATATATAAAATAATAATATACCAGAGGTAAGTGAAGCGACTTCAGTGTGTAACTTTTGGCGTTTTTCAAAAACCTTCTAGACTCGGTGTAAAACATTATCTTTAACTCAGCTGGTGGCTTATTATTAATTCCTATTTATTGACTTTTAGAAGTCAATAGAAGACTCAAAGGCAAATCCAGCAAAGACTGTGGTTTTAAAGACATGTATAGGATTGCATGGTATTACTATCTGTACAGGTAATACTACTACAGCACAGTATATGTGTGAATATCATTACTGTGATTTGGCTAAACGTGTGTTAGTGATCTTGATCAATGCGTATTTAGTTATGTGAAATGTTTTCCATGTGATGTTTCGGACACAAGTCAAGGTTGAGTTGCCGTGTAGGCCGAGTCAAGGACGTACAGTTTGAAAGATGACAACTATATTTTCCTCACCAGGAGAGCAAATGTCATCAGTCCTGAAAATATGGCTGAGCAGCAGAGCTGTGGTCAGGGGTCACCAGAGAGAGATTTTTTTTTTATCCCCCCAGAAACCTAATGATGGTGATGGAGGACAACAGGTGTAATGGTAGGGATAAAACCAGGTTGACCTGCCTCAGGGGGAAATATGAAATTCTAGAGACCAAGTCGGTGTCGCTGCTGTTGCCCGGTGTCCTCTCTGTAGATTCTGCATCGACACTCACGTCTTCCACAACCTAATCCTAGTGAAGCAAACAACCACCAAACATCCACAACAGCACAGTGCCACGTCAGATGTCGTCAGACGTCGTTATTATCTAGACTTGATCTTGATCTAGATCTTGTCTGGTTTTTGTGTTGTGTTGAGGCTCCTGATGATCGGGGTCCCCGGGGCCGTGTGGGCGATACTCCAGAGGCGTTTTCTATTAAGGATGAAGGAAGCCTCAAGAGAGAGGAGGAAACCGTAGCTCCCGCTCTTCCCCTTGTGCTCTTGGTTTCTGCTGCACTCCATTTGTCAAGTCCTGCTGTATCATTTTATGCTTCACTCTCTTTTCCTATTACCTCGCGTACAGACAGTATGGCAGCCCATGGGATATGTCAACATGCAGACCCATTAAATTATTAGACCTCGTTTATTATTAACTCTGTAGCATACACAACTAGCTGCAACCTTTTAATATTCATGCAGCACGACTGTTCCCAACTGATGCTAACAGGACCAAGAGGGATCGGATTAATGCCGTCACACACACACACACACACGTGCAGAAAAAGACAAGCAAGCGCACATTTTGACACGTGGCTTGTCAATAATTAGTGCTGTAAGGGTCGGCCTGTAGATGCAGGGTACTGATAGAGTGTGAGTTCACATGTGGGGGAGGATAAGAAGAAAGTCTGTTGCTCAGTGCAGCAGCCTGGTCAGATTGACGTGGCCGGCCGGATCAGCTCGGGCTATTTCTGTCTCTTCTGTTCGGAGCTCGCTGCAGGCAGGAGAGGCTGGAACACTGTCCGCTCGGCTGAGTGGTCGAGCGAGGGCGACCCATCACGCGAACCGGGGAAGACTTTTTTTTTCAGAGGAAACATTTTGGAAGGTGAAAGCGCTGGCTGAACTGCACTTCCTCCGAGCTGCTGCGGGCCTCCCAACGACACGAAGGAGCAGACGCAGTGGTCAAAGCTGCAAACTGGAAATGATAAAAAAAATGTCGTTTGGGTTGGTGATGACATGGTGTTTTGCTCTCTCTCTCTCACGTGGCTGTAAATTTGTCATTAATCAGACGATCCAGACATGAGTCATCTGTGAGAATAGTCTTTGTTTCCCGCCTGCTCTCTGTCCCCCTCTCTTCTCATCCTGACTAATTTCCTCTCCGTCTCACATGTTTTTTTTTTTTTCCACAGCATGTTGACCTTGTCCCTTATTCCACCTTGTTCAATTGTGAGATCGTGTGTGTGTGTGTGTGTGTGTGTGTGTGTGTGTGTGTGTGAGAGAGAGGGGACAAAGAGGGAACATAGAGGTGGGAGAGAGAGGGGTGGAGAGAGAAGGAGAAAGAGAGAGAGCAGTGAGGTGTCCAGCACTTAAATTGCCTGTTTATTTCCAGTCATTGCATCAATTACAGCGATACAGCTTACAAACGAGTGCACACAGTGTGTTTATGTGTATGCGGGTTCGATGGGGGTGGAATAGAGAAACAATTAAGAACGATAGATATGGAAATTTTTGTGCTGTAGTCTGCAGTTTACGGCTTCACATGAGTCACAAAAAACACACAAGGCCAGGAAAAAAGGATATTTTTTTTGTTCTGTTACCAGGGAGAAGAGCGGAGGAAACTCAAACTGTATTTTGATTGTGATTCGTTTGACAATCAGTGGATTCATGCATAAAGACGTGGGTGTGTGTGTGTGTGTGTGTGTGTGTGTGTGCGCGTGCATGTGTGGGGCTGCACGGGTGTGTCTCTGAGTGTGTGTTTTGTGGGGTCAGCCAGTGGCTGCCCTGAGATCAGGAGCGTGATGGTCGGCTCTCTGGGGAAGAGGGGCGTGTCTGTGACAGGCTGCAGTGATTAGTGGAGCTCAGCGGGCAGAATTTATCAGACTCAGCCAAGGCCATGAACCATTTCGGCCTGCAACGCTGCAATTTGTCTCCCACTTTGCGTCATATAACAGCAGCTATGCGGCTTGCGTGTGCACGTTTGCAATATGCACGATTGTCTTGCCTTGTGCATTTCTGAATGTGCCTCCGCTGCTGAGGTAAATCTGAACTGATGAATGGTGAGGTGTTAGCAAATCCTGCGTTTGCATGAGAAAGCCTTTTACAAGACGGAGCTGTAATGCTGTGAATACGATAAATTGCTGCTTACTTCAGTTAATCTGTGAATTTGTTTAAAATTCATGTTGCATTCAAAGCTTGTTTGTGAAAAAGGACTTCTCAGAGCTCATGAAGAAGTGCTGCAAAGAACAGTTGATGAATTGATCAGTTGACAGAAAATTAATCGGCAACTATTTTGATTGGCAGTGAATCACTGAAAGTCATTTGTCCAGTAAGAAAAGCCAACGTTTCCCTTCTGCCAGCTTCTTAAAAATGACATCATTTTAAACGGAATATTTATGGATTTTTACTGTTGGTTGAAGAACAAAACAAAAAGAAGCAGATGTGCAGAATAAACATCTGCTCAGTAAGTCACATGTTCTGTGTCTGAATCAGAAAGAGAGAAAATATATATATATATATTTTTGTTTCATGATGGCTTCATCTATTTGTGCATTAATCCAGTGGGATGCTGCTGGTTCTCCCTCTGCAGAGACGGAGAACATGTGAAATCTTTAGTATCGTCGGCCTTCTGTCAGACAGCTGTAGAGAACGCTGGTGAACCTGAAGCGGAAAATATTTATTGTTTAAACGTTTCAAACGTCACAGAATTGAAAACGTCTTCACTGGACAAAACTAACACCAGTTGATATGATATTTAGATTTCAGTGGTTAGAGTCATTTTGTTAAACAGTTTTACACCTGTGGGTGAAAATGCCTCCTGAAGCGAGTGGAGAAATCGTGTCCTGAAGTGGAAGCAACAGCTGAGCTTAGCGAAGAAGAATCCAAACATTTATCGTCTTTGACTTGAGTGGGAGAAATATTTACCGTTTAATACCATCTCTGTCCTTTCAATGAGTTTCAGTGAGTCAAGAACATCAACTTCAAGAGGTTATTTATCAGGAAAATACGCCACAGCTCGTCCAGCTGATTTGTTGGCACAGCGGCTCTCAGGTGCGCTCTGATGTCACGGTGAAAGATCTCGTGATAAGTTCAGGAGCTGAGTGAAAAACAACACAGGAAGAAGTTTTTGATATAAAATCAGCTGTGGCTCCAATTCAACAAACAGATTGGAAAATTGGCTGATGGCAGATAGTTGGTTCAAACAGAGAGACAGACATTTTGATTTTCTTGTAACATTTTCTTGAAAATCTGTCACATGTCAGTTTTAAGAACATTTTTGTCCCAGATTTATTTTAATTTAAAAATGTAAAATATCATATAAAAGTCATAATACAAATCCAGTTTCACACACAATACATGAGCAAATACATATTCAATAGGCTAAACCTTTTGCATTCAGTCTCTCTCTCTGTGTGTGTGTGTGTGTGTGTGTGTGTGTGTGTGTGTGTGTTCCTAAATGTTCCTAAGATAAAACCAAATGTAGATGTCAACATTATTTTTGACAATAAAAAACTATGAAATTATGTTGCTTCACTTGGTCTTTAGAAGAGTAACATCCTGGTCCTGGAGCAGCAGGAGCAACATGTGAGTAACAACATGGACGTATCATGTTTTAAGCTGATGCAGTGACCTTGTTAACAACCGGTCGCTCATTTACACATGTGGTAGTTCAGCAGCAACATGATGTGTCTGGTCAGCTGGCAGATCTACGGTGCTGAGCAGGTCCAGTACAGTGGCTTCACGGGTTCACAGTGAACCTGAAGAGTAAACCTGTGGGCGGCTCAACAATCAGCTGAAAGTCTCTGTGAAGCTCCGTGAAGCCGGAGAGCCGCAGATTCAGGTGACGGTCGAACCCCCTTTCAAACCGTCCAACTGTTTTCACGTCGTCGTGTGAAACGTCGTCAATATAAAAACATCATCTGTAGCTGCTCTTGAACCTGTGATGGGGATTTTTCACATTTTTCTAAAACATTGAAAAATGATTTACTTCTTTAACAAAACAACAAGTGAAAGATGAATTGCTAATGAAAATAATTGCTGTATTACTTTCATCGCCGTTATGAAGCCATTTGGTTTCCTGTGTGGGAAATGTCAAAGTAAATCCTCGTATTAGAAGAAACTACTTTTAATCAGCCGCTGAACAGCCAATCATACTGGCCTCACTCATTACTGTCAGAGGCAGAGAGCATGAAAAACATGGATGACAGATTTAGTGCCCTGCCTCTATCCCTCCGGGATACACAGTTTTTATGGTAAGGGAAACAATTCATCACAGGGCAATTCATCAGCGGATAACTTTTAATTAATGTTCAAACCTGCGGACCTTTAAAATGGCAACCTCAGCTCGCTCGCTCTCCTCGGTGTCCGCTCTGTTTGTTTTCCTCCCCTGTCGTCCAACACCTCTTCCTCGTCTTTACCTTCTTTGTCCTTAAAGTGCGGTTCATCTATTTACTCATCCACTTTCGCTTCGACAGCATCCCACTCTATTTTCCCAGCTTCCTTTTTCCACTCCACTCTATATTCCCTCCATGTTTGAATTAGTTTCGCTGGCAAGTCCTTGCAGCTCAGCCCCTGCCAGTGTTTGTGTTATGGTGAATGCTGCCGCCTAATTCCAGCATTTTATCATCTTAATATCTCTCCCAAACAACTCATTTATTTCCCTATACCCTTCTTTTTTCTGTCCTCTCCCTTGTCCCCCCTCTCTCCTGCCCAGAATTAGCAACATCAAGGCAGAGAATTAAAAGAAATGGCCGATCGGAGAGCGCAGCGGAAGAGGAAACTATTGGAAAGACTCAAAATGGAGCGGGTACGAGCAAATTGGACAGTTATAAGGACAGAAGCGGCCTTTGATGTAGAAAAGTCCACATAATAGGAGGAAAAAAAAGAGAGTCGGACAGATTGATTCTGAATGAAATTAAAGAGGACGAGGGGGAGAATGAGATAGAGTAAATTGAGCATTACATACTGCATTACAGTGTCTCTTAATTAACCGTGTAAAAGCTTTCTTATTAGGACTGATGCACTCCTCAGTTAACGAGGGAAGAGAGAATGCTCTCTCAGTTGTCATTGAGATGGGCCTCAAAGGAAAAAGTGAAATAGCAAAGCACCGAATGGGAAAGAGCGAGAACAACTTTGAGACAGTGATAGAGAAAGGTCCGAGCTAACTGCTCATGTGAAATCATCTCACTTAGCGCATTTTGTCTCAATTATCTGTCATCTTTGTCATCCCGGTCTACACTGCTCCCCGCCACCTCCCTGTCAGTGAATAGACACTATGTGCAGCTGCATTGAAAGTCTGATCACATCGCAGGGTATCTGTGTGTGAGAGTAGCGAGTGTGTGTGTGTGTGTGTGTGTGTGTGAAATAATTTCAGACTCAGGTTCTGCACCTTTGCTGTCTATCACCATTAAATCACAGAGCGGTATAAACTATTTAAAACACATAGACACAGTCATTTGAATGTTTTATCCTAACGCACAGTGAAGCAGTAACTGAAGGATTCAGTAAAGCAGCAGAGATCTGTAACGGCCTCAACCTCAACATGGACGCCTGATATTCTGGAGGCGTTTCCAGAGCGAGACAAACTCACACAGACATCGTCTATGACTTTAATAAACGAGTCAATGTTTACACTCATTTGTTTTCTTTCTTAAGCTGCACGCAGTAAACTGACATGTGACGACTGTACGTTAAAGAGCAACTACAGCGCTCTGAACATTAGTCTGTGGTAGCGCCTTTTTTTATTGGTTTAACTCTGCATTTCACTTATCATGATGAATTATTGGGAAATGAATTGTGCCTTTCTGCACAGTACAAAGAGGGTAAAGGGAAACACCATGAAGGCAAACGTACACACACACCTTGTAGTTATATTTAGAAATTTGCAGTTTTTAAATTTTTTTTATTATTTCTGTTGCTTTTTTTTTCATCCAGTCTGTTTTTTTTATGCCTGTACTGGACAGGACAGTGAAGACAGACAGGAGACGCAGGATAGAGAGCAGGGGAACGACA
>NW_019525134.1:1946302-1968092 GCF_002814215.2 Seriola lalandi dorsalis | reverse complement strand
TGTGTCCTTAATAAAGATTGAATGAACGAATCCCCCTGCCAATCTGACCGGTGGTGTCTTATCATCTAACATGAAAGCAGTGCATTTGCAAAATGTTGAACTTTTCTTTAAGTCTTTCTTCCTCCTTATCAGACGAGTTAGTGAACAAAAAAAGAGGGTAAAGGGAAACACCATGAAGGCAAACGTACACACACACCTTGTAGTTATATTTAGAAATTTGCAGTTTTTAAATTTTTTTTATTATTTCTGTTGCTTTTTTTTTCATCCAGTCTGTTTTTTTATGCCTGTACTGGACAGGACAGTGAAGACAGACAGGAGACGCAGGATAGAGAGCAGGGGAACGACATACAGCAAACAGTCCGGTCGGGAATCGAACCAGGGACTCAACGCTCGGCCGTCGCCGTGCACCTTTAATCCACTATTAAAAGTCTGAGATGGTTAATGTGATATTGATGATGACATCAGGCCTGTACATCCAAACAATGTAACCTGCAGACAGTGCATTACCACTTTCTATTAAAGTAATGGAGAACAAGCCCGAGTGTATGTTGAAGTTTAGTTTGACGACTGTCTCGCTGCAGTTATTTTCAGATTGCTCAGCCAGATCGGAGCTGCAGCAGTCCAGATGGGAGACAAAGAGTGTTTATACAGGCAACTGGGTCTGAGTCAGCACATTTTACACAGAGCAAATCTGCAATAGCAGCTGTAGCAGTTGGTTGTCTGGAGATCAAACTAAACGTCGGTCCGGGCCGGAGCGACTGCGCTTGTGTCACTGTGATTGACGGCTCTTGTTAAAGGCAGGATTTCTGAGAGGAGAACAGCAGCTCAGTCTTGTCAAGGTCAATCAGGAGGTGTTTGGCAGGAGCCCAACTGGAGATTTCAGCTAGAAAATTGGAGATATGCAACCGAACCTGTGTGTCAGGGCTGGGAGTCAAAAGGTCAGTTAAGTGTCGTGGCAATGATGGGAAGAATTATGGGACATGGTGACAGAGCCAAGAGGTTTAGTTCAGAGAGAGAAGAGGGTTTGGCCCCGGTGGACGTCCTTGGAGAGGAAGATGTGAGCTGATGATACCTGTAACACCAGCTTTCATTTTCTAAAGGCACCGACCGCCGGCTGGATAGACGACGTCTGACTTCTACACAGAGTCTTCCATTCTCTCAGATCTGACTGCCGTGTGGATGTTAGAAGACTTGTAGACAACAATCAGACCTGTTACTTGTGATTTTAGGAAATGCAGTGAAATAAGTTGAGCTGGTTGTATGTCTGACTTCACAGTCACTGCCTCGGCCGTCTCTTCCAACAATATGCCAGTGTGTTTGCTTAGTGGTAATAACTTAGAGGTGCTCCCCTTATGGCCAGAGCAAATTATGACAGTTACTGTGATAATAAAACTGTTGATGTTTTTATTAGTGTCTTTTTCCGGCCGTCACAGACAGAAACAGCTGTAACGTCCTTCTTTATCTGGTCCATGAGAACCATGCTAACCAGGTTCTCTCATCGTCTGTGTGTCAGTGTGATTTGACTCAGAACGTGGACAATTGTTTCATCATAACCCAACCGTATAACTGATGGTATACTGGAATGATATCTGATTCCAAATTTTCATTTTCATTTACACTCAACATCTGTGAGGCCTGTGTCGCCTCCCCCGGGCTGCAGGAGCGTTGCAGGGGTGGTAAGAAGGGAGAGACTGAGACAAAGATACTGTGTGAGGTGAAGACGGGTGAAAACAACAAGTTATTGTAGCTTGGCCTGTGGATCAACACGGTCAACAGTTGGAGCAACAGCAGCTGCGACACACAGCTAATGGAGGCAGTATAAGTACGTCAAGCACTGCATTTCCACAGTGTCAAATATCACCCTCCTTCTCCGAGTCGTAACTCAGTCAGGTCAGAACACACGGACATGATACATATATTCTTACATTTAGTGTGACTTACACTTCCTGATGCTGTCATTTACTCTAATGTCCATCACAAATGAACATCCGTAATTCTGCAGAGAAATCATAGGAAAGAAATGCCCTTTATAACTCCACAATCTGCCTGATAATTATTATGTTTTTGAGTTTTCTTCAGTACCAGAGTAATCCAGAGGTAGTTGTTTATACGTCCACGGGTACATTGCAAACAGGAGCTGCTAATAGCTAATTTGGCATTCTTTTAATGGTGCCAATTTGGCAGGAGGCCAGTGGGCAGGGGCGGTTGCAATTGTCTGGATTCTGTCTGAGAGCGGGAGCACAGTGTCAGACTTTGACTATACTTAAAGCAGATATCGTGTTCTTCACTAATGTTTTCTTTTTTGAATCTGCAATTAAATGTAATGATAGAAAATGTGGGTTATGCTTCTACTCGAACCTTGTATGATCAATGCTGTAACTCCTAATTTAGCATGAACCGACAATAATTAAGACAGGTCTTTTGAGACGAGCTGTCGGGAAAGATGCCTTAAAGAGACAACATTGACCTTTCTATTTTGGTTGTTCTGGAGAAGATTTTTTTGCAGCGTTTATTCGAGGTGGCACGTTCAAGAATTTAAGAAAAAACAAATGTTAAAGGAGCAACACTGCTCTGTAGTTTCAGATGTCTGATCGGATGAGGTTTGGATTCATGACAAGAGGAGAAAGCTGAACTGACTGAAGGAAGATGGCGTGCTGTCTCGTGTCACAAAGCAGTCGATGTTAGCCGTGAGACAGAGACCTGATCAGCATCGATGTGAAGGAAGGGGGCCGCTGCTGGCAAGGCTGCGGAGCCTCATCTGGGGAAACGAGAGATGGTTGGTGGTTGGGAACTTCAGATGTCATTAATCTATTTCTTTTCCAAGTATGTGACAAAACCCTGTGAGGGCAGGTGTGAGGGAGGTTGAGGAGGAGGAGGATGTTAGCAGCAGAGACTGGGAGTAAGGTTGCTTTGGTGGAAACTTTCACATCAACACATTTGAACATTTCGGCTGAGATTGATAACTTGCTTTGAACACTTTCTTTGAACTCACTTTTTTGATTTTACAACTTTATGATTATCATAGTGATGCAATCATCAACTTAGTGGAAAGGAACACTGCATTAGATTTGATGGAAAATCAAGAGGAAAGTACCGGGGTTCAAAAGCTTGCTGACTTTATAGTTTTATAATTGGCGTTAAAACCACTTTAAAGTTCAGTCCGTTTTTTTTTTTTTTTCTTTTTAGAGTGTTTTTGACTTAAATGAGTCAGACTCATCGCAACTGCACATCTGATTTATTTGGAATAAATGTAATCAAAGTTTCGTCAATGAAGAATAAATCACTTAATCCTTTAACCAAAAGCAGATTAAGAAAAGTAATGAAACTGTACATGACAGTAACAACACACATGACCGTCAGAGTCACGCAGAAACATCTGTAATGCCATTACACTTTCATCAGACACTGTGAAATCTTTGCATCTGATTGACATGGACTGTGATCCCTTATGACTTTGTCCGTCACTCTGTTTCTCCACAGAGAACGACTCTGAAGCCAGAGGTGACAACTAATCTGCATCGAAGCTGAGCATAAAAACACAGAAGAAAGAGTTGTTTCTGAACACACGTCCTCCGGCGTCACAGTTTACAGACTGCGAGTCGACGAGCCGGAGAGGACGGAGTCTGAGGACACTGAAGGGATCGTGTGGGGAGGAGAAGCGCCAATGGTGCCGCAGGACCTCCTCCCCTGTCAGCCCCACTTCCAGAAGTAAGCTTCACTTATTCTTGATTTAGTCTATTTATTAATATACTACAGAGGTTTTGCTAAATGGTTTTGTATCAGTAATTTCCTCTGTGTGTGAATTTGTCACTGGCTGACTGTGCTTCATGTCTCCTGGAGCTATTGTAACAATACAGCTCTGTGTCTTACCATTACATCTGAGTCCTAGCATCCATTGCTCTGAAAAGAGACGCCTGTAACGAACCCAGGAACATCGATTAACAACAATTATCTTCAGACTCTTCTGTCCAGCTGGATGGAAAAATATTCTGTCCACTGCACGATGAAAAAAAGATGTTTAACCCATTTCCTGAGCTGTGTCTCTTTTTCCCAAACCAAAACAAAGATGGCAACTGGAAATGACACATCTCCTTGTTCAGTCTGAACAACACGGAACATGTTGTTTTGCTCATGTTTTACAAAAAGAGCAAGGACGTGATTGAAATACAATTACAAAACCTTTTTCACATAGCAAACAATAGTTTTCATCCACATGATAATAAGAGTCATTTTAAACTTTCTAGTCCTTCAGACAACACTAAGTTTTGTTCAACAACCTTCGGGTTTTTGTCAAAGATTGGCAGTTAATTATTCGTCCGATAAACAGAAGTTCAGTGCTGTGATGGTAATAAATGTGAAGGATGAACCCGGGCTACCAGCAAACATTTGTGTTAGGATCAAAATTTCAAAAGCATCAGTCTACAACAGACTCAACTCAATAAAATGCACAAAATGCAAAGTAACTATTGCTTGGAAGTACGAAAACCGTTTGTATGCTTTCATCCAAAAAAGAATCCTTAAAGACCTTAAAGCTGCTGCTAATACAAACCTAGTGAGACGACCACCTTGACTGTACCTCTTCTTCAAATGGTGGCAGTAATTAAATAAGAGATAGAAGAAGCCATTAAACAAACTAACACTTATCAATGGTTAAACAGTGAGTAATAAAGCTCGATTATCCCCCTCATTTTCTCCTTTGCAGGCAGGAGGCCAAAGAAAGCAATCAGTAAAGGTTGCTCTAAGAGGCAGCACACGTTAACGAAATATACTAACTGGCTGCTGTCGCTCAGGACTGGAGCTCGTGACACCGTGACTGCCTCACCATTTCCAAATATTATAATATAATGATTCTGTTTGAGAGAATACATTTGAAAAATAATATTCTGATATATCATTTTCATAGATTTATCCTCTCAGTCAGTAAAAGTACAACATGTCCTGTGTTTTGAACCCAGTCTGACCAGATTTCAGGGGTGAACGTGAGGCCACGTTGTCATAAGAGAGCCAAGAGTTTTGGATGACTGTGCGAGGCGTCTCGGGATTCAAAGCAACTTTTGCTTAAGACGCAAACACTCCTACAGCTGGTATTTCACGCAGCACAAACCCACACACACTGAGGAGTCAAAGTCAAGTGTTCACTGCACAGGATCTTTTTTGAGCCCGGAGGCGGCCTGGATCTATTTATCCACTGCGATTTCTCTTATGGCGAAAGATAAACGACAGCACAAGATAATACTCACTTCATTATTGCATGTGCACACCAGTGCCTTTTAAACCACGGCTACAATTCAATCACACATGGACTCATTTCCTCACATTTACTAAAATTAGATTCATTTAATGGCTCTGTATTTAATTTTTTAAGTTTCATTTGTGCTGTAATTTTCCTTTGGAAAAGATTTTATCAGACAAAAGTGGATTTTAACAGGATGGTATTTACTAACATTGATTATTTCAATCAGTCAAATGAAAAGCAAGTGTTTCATTTGTTTTCCTTAAGATTTCTTAATGGATGATATAAAGACGGTTTAAAATGTGGATTAAACAAATGCTGCATAGAGAGAGGGATATAGGGAGAAAGAGAGAAGCTGCTGCAGACTGAATGCAAAGGAATAAACTACAGAAAAAACCCACCAGCTAAAACTGAAAAGAAAAACAAAATGCAAGAAGAAACATCATGAAATCCTGTTGACATAGACGATTTACAACAAGACACTTTTGATATTTGTAAATGAAACACAAACAGGTGACAGGCCAGGCAAACGTGAACGGACGACGTGATTGTAAAGGGAGGCACGATGAAGACGCAGAAGAAAACTGGGTCTCAGTCGGCCGCCTCATTGTTCCCATAAGCCGCATGCATGAGTGGAGAAACTGTGACAGAAAAAATGTGTTTCCTCTAACTGCAACACTGATCTGCTTTATTTAAATCAATGCAGATTGAAATTGAGTCCTCGTGGCTGTGTGCAGGAAGATGTGCACAAACATGTTCTGAAAGTACGGCATCAGCTTTAATGTGTAACCTGTGACGTGTGGGGTGTAGATGACAATATGAAGACGAGTAACACAGAAGACTGGGCCGCGATCAAGGCACTGACATCTGATGGAAAGTGACCAAACACAGGAGGAATAGACTTATTTATTATTTTCTGCTTGTACATTTTATTTTGGTGGATTTCGGGCAGGATGTAAATTTTGTTTTGAAATGTTGTAAGGACACTCTGGACTGCATCCAAGAATATAGACAGTGTGAATATTCATCTGAGCTACAGCGAAGAGAAACAGTTCCTGAGAATTTAAGATGAATTTAGTTTAGTTTAATTAGTAGTAAAAATCTTGACTTTGAATTGAATCTTAAATTAGTTAAATTAGTTCCTCTGTTAAAAATCCAGTGTCCAACCTTGTTCACGTCCATATGATGTTTTCATATAATACAGACATATGATGAGTGAAATAATCATCAGCACCATGACTGAGTGTTTCCACCTTGACCTGCAGTGAACCAATGACAGTCTCATAAACACAGATTCAGACAGCCAGGGATTCGTACGTCACAAACCTAAGGAACCAATCCCGTCAACTTGTGTGGACCGGGGGCGGGGCTAAATACACCTGAAACCTTATCAATACAGAGAGAGAGAGAGTTAGCATTAGCACAACCGCTAACACTGTCAGCCACGGCCACTTACAAGCTAAGAAACAACAAATAAAAGATGCTAACTGCACTAACTGTTCTGATTCGTCTGCTAGTCTCTGGTTCTGGTCTCAGACTCCTCCTCTGAGTCTGGGTCTGACTGAGGCTCAAACATGTGGCTGAGTCTCTCTGCTCTTTCACCTGTCCACCTGGAGCCAGCAGGTGGTGGGCGGGGCTCAAGGCCTGATCCAGGTTTCTCAGTCAGGAAGTAAGAGTATGACCTCATAATCGCAATCACAGTTCAGCAGTTTGTACTTCCACCATCCACCCCAACCACCTCCTGGTGATCTGAGCATAATCCAGTGATGACATTTGTCACCACAACGTAATTGGAAAAACAATGTCATAATATATAAATGTCATTTCTAGGAGACAGAATTGTGGTTGGATATTTTCAGTCTGGCTCTCTAACATACAATCAAGCTTTACTTTGAAAATCTGTTTGTGTTACAGCCTCGTAATCTTACACTCTAACTATAAAAACAACCATCATGAAGTGGGTTGGAATCAAAAAGTGACATTTCTTCATTGATTATTGTGATTATAATGTCAACACTGATATCCACCCGCCAGAAACGTATGTTTGTTTGAATAAACAAATAAAAGGGTTACTGCCACATCCGATCATGTATTGAATAAGAACAGCCAGGAATAAATAAATAACATAGAATTGATTAATATAGAAAATCAAATAAGTTAAAGTATCAAAGATTAGGGATTCTCAGTCTCTAAAATCACAGGGTGTTAACTACATGACAGGGATGGTCAGCAGCAGTGAACAGCTTACACTCAAACACACAGACAGTGTGTCTCATATCACTTTAGTTGTGATATTTTAAGGCATGCTCAGCTGTTTATACCTTCTGGGCCTCCAATATGGCTGCCCCACATAACCTGACAGGCCTGTACAGGTGTCAGGGATACAGAGAGGTTTTTCCTCTGATGTTATCTCTTTGTTTTTCCTCTCTTGTTTCTTTGATGTGGAGGTTAATTTTCACCCTGGAAGCAACGTGTTGTCTTGTGACTCCGGTGCCTGGGCCTCCCACAGCCCTGTATTTATATCGCAACTTGTCAGGCTTGAATTCAAATTTTACCAATTAAGCTAACCAACCCCCCTCTCTCCTTTTCTCACAAATACAAAAATCCAATCAGAGTTCTAGCTGAAGCGTGACAACCACAGCTTGACTCCTTGACTTAAAGGCAGCAGATAAATTTGCCTTTATAAGTCCCGTTTAAAATGATCAAGTGTGTTTTCTCAAAACCAAGAAGTTAGAACCTTCTGAGAATAAACTGTTTCCTCTATTTTATGTAACACCAACATTACCGGAAAAAACAGCACCATTAAAGGCAGTGCAAATGATTTCGGAAGCCGGTTATGCATTGATCAAAGACTGCATTATGACCACTGTCACAGACTGACACATCTAAAGTTTATTTACCAGCTACTCTGCCAAGGTTGTGCTTTCTCATTGTATCATCCTCCAGTGTGGCACAACAGCAAATCTCCCATTAAATATCAAGACCTTTTCTTTAATTGCTTCATAGATAAAATACAGAGGCGTGTCGGTCAGTTGAGTTTTCCATTCATTAGCAGACAAAGGCAGGGAATGCTTGCTCGAGAATATTAGTCATTTGATACCAGAAAGGTCTTTTCTTTAAATGAATCCTAATGTTTATATTGATTTTAAACATGTATGGCTCTACTATTGTGAGCTTAATGCTAACATCAGCATGCTAACACTCTTAAAGTCTGGGTACGATTTGACCGACCCCCATCTGCCTCCTCTGAATTATTTTTATCCCAGGTGAGGACAAAATTTATCCAGTATGTAACAGTCTATAGTGCAAACAACAATAAAACCAGGAATAGACCTTCACTGTCAGCAATCCTGCTACAATAGCTCATTTATTTTTATGTTGACA
The DNA here is from genome assembly GCF_002814215.2 of Seriola lalandi dorsalis. Taxonomy (NCBI): domain Eukaryota; kingdom Metazoa; phylum Chordata; class Actinopteri; order Carangiformes; family Carangidae; genus Seriola; species Seriola lalandi. The sequence continues at coordinate 1,959,475 of NW_019525134.1, read as the reverse complement.
GCACATTGTGCTGTTGTGTGCTTTGGCACGATGTGGCGCTATCCATGGTACTGAAAGCAGCATCTCATCCTGGCACGTTAAATAAGTCTTTACCTTTTCTTTTGATGTGTACCATCACATCTCCCATGTGTCCGCATGAGGAAAGGACACAACACATGGTCTGACTGGGAAAGAAATTCTGCCTCGGACATATCTGCTTGTACCGGCCGAGGGAAGGGGTAGTGGTGGTGGTAGTGGGCGGGGGGGACTTTCCTGGACACATAAATTATGTTGTTAAAACAAAAAATACATTTCTTCTTTGTTCACTGTGATTATAATGACGACACAGTGACAGCTGCCTGCCAGAAACTGAAGTCGGGACATAAATGAATACCAAATAACACAAATAGAAAAAGTGCAAAGAATGTTAACTTTATTTTTAATGTGAACTGTCCATCACTGTCAGACAGGTACAGAAAACAACAAAAAGGACTTGACTTGATCCTAAACTCAAAGGGGTGTCACAGAGCGGGGCCCTCCCTGACTGATCGCTAACAAAACAAGAACATTTTGGTGAAACTGAGGGGAGTCATCAGTTAATCTCTACCCACTGTCATCTAGTCATTGAGGTGAATGTAACAGGACTAAGAGTCAACAGCCATGCTACCATCTCGGAGAGGCAGTACTGTGGCACAGCGGTGTCTGAACTAAATGCTAATATCAGCATGCTAACATGCTCACAGTGACAAGTGAAAGCAGGTATAGTGATTAAAATTTTCACTATCTTAGTTCAGCGTGTTAGCAAACTAACACAAATTAGCACAAATTAGGCTGATGGGAATTTGATTTCTTTATTTTTGCAGGTATTTGTTAAAATTATAAATTAATTCACTGGACATTTTTACTGCTGTTGATATATTTTACTGACAAGCTGACATTTCTGTCTCATGCTGCTAATGTGGCTAAAAAGCAAATTGTTTTTTGGATTACTCAGGAACAATTATTTAGCCAAACAAGTTTTTGTAAAACTTAACAATAAACATATTCAGCTCAGTTCAGCACAGATCACTGAACCTATTACTGTAATGTCCTCGAGAAACTTGCAGGATCACACTATTGATCAGGGTTAGCATGTGCATTTTGAGCACATTTTGAACATAACCCTCCCAAAACCCTGTGAGCATCATGTAAGATTTGTTCTTACTTTTGCACACAACGCAGGAGCATAGTGCTGCAAGAAGCTGTGGTCCTTTTGTTAATGCCGAAAGGATTTACCTGTAATCTGTCTGTCTTAAGAAAGAAACACTGAGCCAGAAGAATTCAGTGGCAGCAGCTGCAGCTGCAGAGGAGAAGAAGCTGGTGGCACGACAGAACATATTACAGCGCTGTAAAGATAAAACATGTTACAGTGCTATATGTCAAGTCACTTCAGAGCCCTGTGAGCTGCACGCAGCAAACAAAAACCTCTAAAACGACTCCCCAACTGTGAATCATGTGAAACCCCTTCATATGTGTTGTGCTGTGTCTAGTACTTTACAGCAGCACGCTTTCAAAGCAACATGTATTATAAACTGTGACTGCTGCTTTTTGTATTGTGCTCATTTTTCTTTTCTTTATCCCTTATCTTTCATATCTATAGGGCAAATTGGATGCACACATGCTGAGTGTCTGAGAGTGCATCGTCTTAAACATACAGCTGAATATGAATATTGAAATGCACTACTTTTAGTTAAATCATGGGTACATATGCAACTTCACATGTTTGATGTGAAACATTTAGTTTTCAGTTTGTTCAGACATGTAATTGATTCATTTTTGCTGTTGGTGGAGTTAAATCATATCACATCACTCAAGTGTTAATATAGACTTTATGACAAAAATAATATTTGACACTTAATGCATGTCACATATCCGGGGTCTTTGTGTCAGCGGCTGAGATGAGAAACTGCTGAGTGCAAATCCAGTCACTTTTCAAAAAGCTGAGTTAGGACAGGAGCACATCCATCACTTATTTAACCTTTAACCTGGTGTTCGTTCTGCCTGTGAAGCACGTTTTCAAAGAGAAGATGATAATAGATTTAAAAGCACTGTACTTCACTGGTACATCAAAAACATTATATAATTAAATGATAATTAAATTATAAAATGAAATTATTAAATTAATTGAATTATAATTTATTATGAGCCACAAACACAGGGACTCATTTTGTTTGAAAATATGTAGATGGCTTTATTCAGAGCACTTGAACATCACTCTTGATGATGACAGTCGTGTCTGTTTATTTTACATTAAAGTGACACTAGAGATCTTTATTCTGAATATATGAAATAAGCTAACTGAAGAGAATGAATGTTTCTGTGTTTCTGTTCTGTTGTTTTGCCATTGTCCCTGTGCTTTGATGCATGTTTGAGTCTAATGCGATGCTTTTTGGGGATTCAATTCCATTTCATAGCTCTATGTTTTAATAGCTTGAAGATTATCGTACATTATTGAGACATAGACATAGTCTCAACCTCTTTGTGGCTCCAACAACCTCTATGATTATCTAAAATCTATAGGCCGTGCTTTTCTGGCCTTGTATTTTCTTCTGTCTCAGATCCCTTGATTTATTTCTGTCATCACTGTGAGCATCATGTTTTGCGTCATCCTTTCCACAAGTCCAATCTGTAAATCTAAAATATGATCCATGGACATGGCATGTAAGATAAGCTGTGGGCCAGTATTATCTTTTCCTGCCATCAGTAAAATGGATTTCCTGATACATCAGCAGCCCCCTCGGTCATCCAAAATCCAGTTTTCCAGATTTCTGTGTGCTATCCCTCTGTGGGGGTCTTAATGGCGAGATGGGATTCAAAGGTCTTGCTCAGAGCTGCTTTCTGTCACTCTCGCTCTCTCTCCCTCCCTGTTTTTTTTATGTAAATCGATCCAGTCTTGGGTTCCAGTATTAGATTGGGGGTTGTTGTGTGTCCTGTAGTCTGCCTGAGGCGGCTGGCTGTCTGGCTTACACATTACCCCACATCCAGGCTTTACTCCCCTCTACATATAAGTGAAATGTAGACTGCAACCATATAGATTGTCCACATATGGGTTAATGTTTCCAATGTGATCGTGCATGGATAGACAAACACACAGTACTTTCGAGGCAGAAACATTCACACGCGCAAACACAAAGAGCAGCCACGTGCTTTTCTATCAGTCTCTAATAGAGCAAGAAAAATGAGCAACAATAAGCCAAAAAATAAATCCTGAAATGTCTGTCAGCCATTCTTTGTAGCACCTGCTTAATCCGGAGAATCACAGCTCAATATGCTCCATTAATCCCTCTGGCTCTCTGCACCATTTCAATCTCACACCACATCTCTCTTGTTTTTAAAGGGCTGACCCAAATACTCCGGCGTTCAACAGACTCACTGCTGAAGCTCCTGGGATTCAAAAGTCATTCATTCTTTAGCACTACTCAGCCTCACACACACACACACACACGTGCACACACAAAACCCTTACAGCAGAATCCATGGAACGTCTCCTCAGTCGTAAAATGAATCAATATCAAACTGCTTAAAGACACAGTATGAGCCCGTTACATTTTAGAAATGATTTCACTCTCCAGGTCCCACTTAGAGTGCACTGACACCACTCCAGTGTGTCTCGAGGACTGAAGTGGAAGACGGCACAAAAAGGGAAGAGTGGTTTGTAGTTACTTAAGAGTGAATGCGAAGATCTTGTGCAGCTGGGGACGCAGCACAGATGTTACTCTCACTTGAGATCTGGAGTTTCACGATCACTGAGCTCCGATGTCGGGAGACGATGTAAACGATCCTGACGGACAAAAATCTAACGAGGGGCAGGAAATATAAAGTAACTTAACAAAATAATGCACAACAAACTGGTGGCATCGCTGAGAACAAGCATTATTATGAATTTATTCATTTTTTGACGATATCACTTTGAAGTCCCAACACTTCTAAAACACGGAGAACAGATTGTCAGTGTGATTGATAGAGATTCGACGCAAAGATTTCTCTAATAATGTGCCCTGACAGGGTTACAGATGTGCAGACCAACATCAGAAGGGAATAGGAGGATGAAACAGAAAACGCTTTGAAGTACCAAAAAGTGTGAAGCTATTACAAATGTGTTTCTATTCTTCACTGAAGACAGCTGAGCTCAAAGAACTTGTTAGTTTTGAACTTTTTCTTTATAAGTTCAAACTTTCCAATGCTTTCAAAATGTCATTTTTCTGTGTGTGACACATTCTGCTGCAGAAAGAAATATATACCTCGACCTCAGGCATCCATTTTCCCATGTGTGATGCCCCCACAGCATTGCGTTCTAAATATGTCACCACCTTCAATGCTTCCTCTCCGTTTTATATTAATTATTATATTTATATTTAAGGGTTTTACAGATCAACATAGACGACACACATTGTTTTAAGTGGAAGTATCAAAGGTTTATGGAATAAAAGTGTTTAGTCTGAAGTCCAAATCAAATCTAACAGAACAGTGAATTATCTACATGCTCACAGCTGTGGAGAATAAATACAATCCTCCATTTGTATTTTCAAAACATTTGAATTGACAAATCATAGACAGCAATTACTTTTTCATTCATTGATCCCTGGCCAGCCGCGTCTGAGCAGCTGCTGGAGTGTTAAATTAGAGTTAAAAAACGAGTGAAATGTCAGTGAAGTTTGTTCACACTAATGTTCACCGTTTTGGTAATGAATAAATGCACGCAGATTAATGTTTGCAAATATATTTTCAACAAAGTCAACTCCCGGCAGAGATGCCATTCATTCGGTTAATTATCGTGCCGTCTAAGTTACACTCCTGGGAATCCTGTAATCTGCATGAGAGCCGACCAGCTATGGCAGATCACTTTGGATTTGTGAGGAAATCAATACCACAGCCTCACTATGTTTGCTGCTGTGTGGGCCTTAACGAGTTGACTAATGGCCGTGGTTATTGAAGACTACGATGGGCTCAAGTTGTCACTGACGGAGTGTCGTAATTTGCCAGTTTTCAAATCTCCATAGTCAATACTGTACTTACTGTTATGGAATCTCTCACTTCGTCAGTAACAACAACAAATCATGATGCCAATCAACTCGTGAGTGCAGCTCATGCACACGCCCACAGCACAGTTGTGGTGGCATGAAATTGTTAATTGGCTGTCACATTATCTGCGTTCTGCTGCAGATTACATCTTTCCAATTCTACTTTATTGTTCTTTATTTATACCATATAACTAAATTAAGAAGATGTGATTTGTGGAGAAGTTTTTATGAAGTTTCATGGTGCCCAGTGCCGTCCCGACATCCTGATGAGAATTTAGCTCTTGAAGACTGTGGCTCTGAGCTGAAACATGTTGTTCCTTCTTGATAATGAAAAGTATCTTCAGCTCTGTCTGGCTAATGCAGCCATCTGCTGGCAAGTCCTAATGGAGTTATGGGGCCTCTCAAGATCTCTTAAATAATTTAGAAGTGGAGAGTATTCTCAAGACTTCATGTGCACAAGGCTTAATTTTAATGTAGGATCGGATTTGTCAATTCCATAGTCGCTTTTCCGAAGACTAAATATTCACTCTGCTGTGAACACTCGGTACAGTACACACTGAACTTTAGTTTTATAACTGTCTGTAATCTTGGATTGCTGTTGCTAATTCAACATAATTATTGCTGGCTGTGTGGTAATCTTTGTGTCTTTTTGGCTTAGAGTGGAAGGCACAGTGTTGTCAGAAGCTGTGAGGAGAATCCATGTGCACACAGCTCCCTGATGATATGATTATTAATTGTGAAAAAAATAGTGTTATTGAGAGGCAGATGCCTCTGTAGGTTCTCTTCAGATATGATCACGGAAGCATGTTTCTTTTTATAATAATGGTGAGACAGTGAAATCGGCTCCTGTCTCGTCACCTGTGACCATTAACTGATTCATAAGTGCGTCAGTGCTGACTGTAATTTCTCTGTCTCTCTCAGGGTGGAGGTCACAGGATTCCAGCTCACATCCCGGATTTGAGGATTAACCGTAGACCTGGAAAAGAGAGACAGTGCTTATGTTCACCATAATGGCACCTGCCAGAGTGGCCAAGCTGTGGGCTCGGCTCTTCCTGCTGTTTCTCTGCTTCACGCTACATGCCGGCATGCTTCATTTCGCTGCAGCCACGATACAAGGGTACATTGGAGACAGGGACATGATCTGCCCATCTGTGTGCAGGTGCGATGAGGACTTCATTTACTGCAATGATCGTGGCCTGAACTCCATCCCCTCACTGCCTCCTTCTGCATCCGTCCTCTACCTGCAGAACAACCACATAAACAACCCGGGCTTGCCCACCTCCCTGGAGCGCCATCTTGCCGTGCGTGTGGTCTACCTCTATGATAATGAACTGGATGAATTCCCCATGCACCTGCCACCCTCCGTGCGTGAACTGCATTTGCAGGACAACAACATCCGCACTATTCCTCGGAGTGCGCTGGCTCGGATGCCCTTGTTAGAGAAGCTCCACTTGGATGATAACTCAATTTCCACTGTCAGCATTGAGGATCAGGCCTTTGCTGACAACCCACGGTTGCGCCTGCTTTTCCTTTCACGCAACCATCTGTCTAGTATCCCCTCAGGACTGCCTGCCTCTCTGGAAGAGCTCCGTCTGGATGACAACCGGATCTCCACAATCCCAACCCACGCCTTCCGAGGCCTCACCTCACTTAGATGTCTTGTACTGGATGGGAACCTGTTGGCAAACCAGCGCATCGCCGATGACACGTTCTCCCGCCTTTCCAACTTGACTGAGTTATCCCTGGTGCGTAACTCCCTCCAGACCCCACCTGTCAACCTGCCCAGTGCCCATCTGCAGCGCCTGTCTCTACAGGACAACGCCCTCACTCACATGCCACGCGGCTCCTTGGACGGCATGCGCAGGCTGCAGAGGCTGGACCTGTCGGGAAACAACCTGACCACCCTGCCGAGGGGACTCTTCAAAGACCTGGACAGCCTGGGGCAGCTGCTGGTGCGGGGTAATCCTTGGCACTGTGGCTGTAACCTGCGCTGGTTGTATGACTGGCTGCATGCCCGTGGCAACTCCATCACCGTCAGAGGTCTCACCTGCCACGGACCTGACAGAGTGCGAGACATGGCTTTGACGGACCTGAGCAGCGAGATGGAGGAATGTGAGGTGGTGAGGACAGCAGGGACCAGAGACAAAATGGGCGGAGGTGGAGCAGATAGCTCGACTACTCACACCCCTCCACAGGGCTCGCTCTTCACCCTTCGCTCCAAACGACCTGGACTGGGGCTTCCTGACTCCGGCTTAGACTACACTCTCAGCAGCAGCGGTGTGGGGAAGAGCCTGGCCCTCAACGTGAAGCCTCTCTCTCACAACAGCGTCCGTGTTACCTGGAGCGTGGCCCAGCCCAGCTCCTCCTTCAGGCTCAGCTGGCTGCGGCTGGGCACTGGGAACGCCATGGGGTCGATCACGGAGACGCTGGTCCGGGGCGAGCGCCGAGAGTACCTGCTGACCTCGTTGCAACCGCGCTCCAGCTACATCATCTGCATGGTGCCCCTGCCTGCCAGCTCGGAGAGCAAAGGGGCCGTTTCTGGAGATGCCGACTCTGATGAAGCTCTGGTGTGCGCGAAAGCTGAAACATCAGACGTCAGCCCTCTGGAGGAAGAGGAGGATGACAATTCACAGCAAATGACAGTGCTGCCGTTGGCGGGGATTATTGGTGGAGCTACTGCCATCGTCTCTTTGGCTCTTATTTTTGGCATCTTCTGTTGGTATGGACATAGGACTGGGCATTTGTGTTCCCGTGACCACTACACTCGCAGCAGCTCTCGAAAAAGCAAAACCTATGACGACTACATTGAGTCGGGCACCAAGAAGGATAATACCATCTTGGAGATCCGTGGCCCAGGGTTCCAGATGACGCCTATGGCGGCTTGCCAGCCAATGCAGCCTAAACCCCTACGAGAGGATTACATCATTCATACCATATTCCCCTCCAATGGCACTGGCCTGTACAAAGGTGCCAACCATGTTTCTAATGCAGGACATGGCACCAACCGTGGCTATAGAGAAGGAGGAATCCCAGATATAGACTACTGTTACACATGATGCACTGTACCAGATCCTGTTCACAGTGTTATTGGTAAACTGTATAGATGCACAATTTCCCTTCGCATGGACACTTCTGAAGCACCCCTCTGTGCCTTCTTCTTCTGGTCACCCATTCCAAATTACCTGCTGTTCAGTGCACTGAAAGTACTGTATGTGATTAACTGGACCTGAAACCATGTGGGAATAGTTCACTGCAGGAAGCAGCAGCCAGTACCCCCCCAACCCAACTCCCCACCCCTCCCCGGTTGAAAATGCACAGCTGACCGTTTCTTCACCATCTTAGTAATGGCCTGTGTATGTTTTCTTTTCTGCTCTTTCCCTGTGACATGTAAACAAAGAATGTATCCACTGTGGAAAGGTCAAAGTGCAGGTAGAGATCCTCTTCCACACACGGGAAGTCAAATCTGAACGGATTAAGAAATGATGACAAACAGACATTTCTGGTACTCATTTCCTGCTCACTGATCATACACAGTATGTAGTCTTATCAACTCATTGTTCCAAATGCCTCAACTATATTGATGTGCCCTGCCAGCTATCTGAGGAAAGGGCTTTGTAAAGCTGTGAATTGTTCTATTTCAAACGATCCAATAACCACTTGTCTTAAAGTAAGCTTGTTATTACCTTATTCATTAGTTGTCAGGTTGAAGATCTTATCAGGGCTGGTCGGCCTTGGTTATACCTCTCAAGATCATTCACCTGAGATCAGTATTGTAGTGTTGCATCAGATTAGATGCAGCACAAGCGTGTAGATAATTTCCTTAGATACCGACTGGGCTGTGTTTGAAAAATGCTTTGCTATTTTTATCAGTGGTTTGTTTAGCAATCAAATCCTGCACAGCTCTCATTATTTATTTATTTTGTTCCTTATGTGATGGTTTTTGTCTCTGCTAAAATGGATTTTTTTTATTTTCACCCTCATGTTTGCCATTACTGGTGAAATCCAGCTTTGATGAAGACAGTGGTTCGGCTCATCTAAACAGCAAAACATGAGAAGTGAAGACAAACCCCCCCCCCATGGCTGTCTCCAGGTTCATGATTTCCTAAATGCAGCAGAGTGGATTCTTGAGCGAGACTGTTTATAATATGTAATCTGAAAATTAGCCCCCGCCCAAAGACAAGCATGTCAGCCCACTGAGACGATAGAAACCAACCTCAGCCCCTCTTTTCCCATTTTGTGCCTGTGTGCTTAACCTGTGACTTCATTTGACGACTTATGGTTATAAAATGTTTCTTCCACATTCTGAAAGCGACGGCGGTGTTCACCGAGAATCCAAAATGGACAAAATACTGATGTGGAGCCTCCTGTGCGAGGCAGACTCTTGTGAGTGAACCTTGAAACGAGGGCGAGAACTGTGAGTGCAACTGAGGAGACTCAAACCGCAACACTGTTGACCTGCACTGTGGGGCAGCGGCCAAGCTGTGGGTGGGTGGATGGACTGGTGGGGGAGTTTCGGAGGGGGAGTCACTCCTCAGTGAGGGGAGCTCATTGATGTTTGTTTTAGCAAAGGTAAAAGGCCTCCACTCACTCCACCTCTTTTATTACTGAGCAGCACTAAAAATGTAAATGTATTAGCACTTAGCAGAGAGCAGGGATAAATGTAACGACAAGGCGCGGGGAGACGGAGGGTAAAGAAACATCTCCAGGCACTGACGAGGATGCGGTGTTGATGGCTGTGGCACGGAGGAGTTCACCCATGCATAAATATGTTTTTCATATTCAGCTTCTCCCCTTGGGTTTAATATTGTCCATCAGTTGTTTAGGGGAAACCAATTGTGCTTCCATGACTGTTCTGTCTGCCAGAGCTTTACACTGCTCTCAGACAATATGTCAGTGGAATGTATATTTTATCTTGCACCCAAAATCACTGGCTTAAACAAATAACATCTTACTGGCCTGGCTAACTCTGTTTTTGGGAATGTTGATATAGTGTAATTGGTATTTTATAGTGGGTCTATTCGAGACACGTACTTCCTGATCATTTGTATAAATAAAACCATGGCCACAGCCACATGAATATTTTTTCTGGTCAAAATATAGAAAGTAATGGTGCCATAACTTTGCGTAAAAAAAATTATGTGAACCTGAGATATGTGTGGAATTTGCTTTATAAATTCATCTTCAGAGGGGATCAATAAAAAGTTTTATAATCTTGTTATTACTGCAACCTGTCATTTCACCTAATGAGACCGACCTTTCTTTCCAACTCAGTCTAACTTCTTGAACTGAAAACGACCTAACTTCTCTGTCAGCTTGCTCCAACGAGCCCTACATTTTGTTTCCATTTGATTAGCAACACTGGGATGGGCCGTGGCCGCCGACACCGCCCGAGGCCGGACACTTGGAACCAGCTAAGCTTATAAGATGGAGCTGAGAAGAGTCAACAGGCGGCTGCCCTCGGTGACTTTACGTTTACATGCAGCCTGAGACTCGACGAGGCCGAATGAGCCCAACTGCAAATGAGCAAGTTCATCAGAACACTTTAAATGAAATGAAGTAATCAGCCTCTACCTGAATTGAAATTCCAGTTCACTTTAAAGGCTTCAGTTATCTCCGAATTTCACCATCTATGAAACGGCCACTTGTTAATTTAGTAAAGGAAAACCAAGTTGTTTCATTTTCAGTTCGAGTTAGTACAAGTCAGTTACCGTCTTGGTCCAAATATAAGACTTATTCTTAGATTTGAAAGAGTGTCTTACATTCAAGGACTAGACAATTACATGTTCACGGCATCTGATATCCTTTTTGAATGAGAGAGAGAGAGAGTACCAGTGTACCTACAGCATTTTACACGGTGTTGAATTATGGGTTGTTTGTTGCCTAGCCATGTCGCTAGGCTAAGGAGTGTTTTCAAGCCTGTTTACAGTGTGTCTTTCAGAGTTAGTCAACCCTAAAAGTGTTTTGTTAGACCAGTTTAACCTGCAGGAGTTTCTGAGGGCTTGTGTAATGTGTTTTGTTGCCACAGTGAAAATCTGTGATGATTGAAAAAGAGTTGATAGCCTCTGCCGACGTCTTTACTGCAGAAAAGAAGCGGGGGGGGGGAAATCTGTCAAGCAGCTAAGAATTACGGCTGCCACAGATAATGAGCTCAAAAAGAATGAAAAATGCTGTCAGAGAAAATGATTTTGACCGTTTCCAGCAGTCAGACAGGAGACAGTGTGAGTATGTGACTGATAGACAAGCTAAGCAAATATGAGTTTTACATATTTCTGTATTTCATGTTTCACTTATACGTGAGAAAAGGCTTCAGCTTCTTTAATAATATCTCAGGGAGTGTGAAAGTCTTTATCTAAAAAAACAGTCGTTGGAAAAGAAGGATATTCATATTCAGGCCAATACGGTAATGAAGGAATGAAAGCTGCAGACCAGAACAGTGATGTTTGCTCTATTGCACCTGTAACCACACCCAGCAGTGATGTCATGGTGTCCAGTCAGGAAGCAAAGCCAGTTAGGATTTTCATTGGGTATTAGATTACTCTTTTCACATCTGTCCGTGACAGTGAAAGAATCACCCACTAATAAAGTGGTACAATCACAATTTATTATTTGCTACTGTGCATCACAGAAAGCAAAACATCACATCACTGCAAGCAGATTGTGTAGAAGTGGAGCCTTTGTGAACCAACAGTCGTGTTTATTCCTAATGTCTGAATAGTGGAATTAGTGGCTGTTGAAAAAGCACTCAAGTAAACCACCAGCTGTGAACTTGAGGTACAAAATACTGAAACTCCAAAAGAAATCAACCTCCTTTTGTTACTTTACAGCCACTGTGTTGTTTTGTTTGGTTTTATTTGCCTTCTTCAAGGAAAACTTGAATTTCTTGCCATCACGCATTTGATGAAATACGCTGTCATTTTTCTTACCCATGGGAGTGTGGTCGGGCTGTGAGAGATTTGATGAGTATCACTGCGGATCAACAATGTAACTGCTGTTGCAAAGCTTTGTTTTGTAATGGCAGCTGAATTCCCCATGCAGAGCAACAGAAATTGATTGGATTGGACCCCTACTCAACATGCTGGAGCTGTGAGTCAACCCAATGCAAGTTAAATCATTTCACGGGTGATTGAAATATATACGGTTTATACATGCTGTTTCTGTCACACTCCGAGTGAAAAGTCAAGAGGGAGCAAAACATCTGAAGGTATCTTTACTTTGCCAGCACTTCTACAGACTCTGGTCAGGTATGGTTGAATTAAAACTTACTTAAATACAAATAAAGAAGCACATGAACACATTTACAATCAGCAGGTTTCACCTCCTACAGGAGCAATCTGGTTCTAAAGGGGAACTCCACCAGTTTAAAACATCACAGTCAGACCTCTGTTTCCTGCTACTGTCTCTGCTTGAGGCTGGTGGCTCGAGGCGACATTAGCCGCTACTAGCATAACAAGCCCACAGCTCCCACTGACCTGTCAGCGGCCAAGAAGCAATGTGGGTAATGTGAGCACCAACACTGGGGAAGAAGAAATAAAGAGAAAAATGAAGAGAAAACAAAAGACGATATCTAAGTTTCTGCTGCATCGATTTTTAAACCGTCCATTTTGAGTTTGTAAGAACGTGATGCTAAGTCACAGAAACCTCAACAAGGATAATCATAGTTTTCTCACTTGAAGACAACAATTTTGATGGTGCTTTGGAGATGAAGATGCCAACATCTGAAATCTAAGATTATAGTCAACAAAGAGAGTATGGTTGCATTAAGAAGGAAGGTTAAGACAGATGATTCTTTGGCCATTGCAGCCAAAATGAAAACCCTCTCCGGCCTCATGGTCACCAAAGAAGGACTTTATGTCTCTGCTGGTCTTGGACGGCACGCTCCCCTTCTCCGGCACCTTTTGTGCTCACAGATGAAAGAGTATCTTATTGTCGTGGTCACCTAGATCACAACTCAAATAACTGTGACCTGAAGGTTGGGTGCTAATCTATTTCTTGCCTCACTGCTGCACAATTGAAGAGACCGTCCCCTGTAAATCTCAGTGTGCAGTGCAAAAAAAAAAAAAAAAGGCCAGGGGAATGAAATATGAGAAATACTTTATTGGAAAAGAAGCCATGGGGGGGGGGGGGGGGAAAAAAA
>NW_019525134.1:1893469-1946282 GCF_002814215.2 Seriola lalandi dorsalis | reverse complement strand
TAAAAAAACCTTTTTTGGAAAAAAAGCCATGGGGGGGGGGGGGCGAAAGAGATCGTGAAGATGTTGGCTGCAGGAGTCGTTGAAGAGTCTCACAGCAGATGGCCTTGCTTAGTTTCTAACACAGATGGTTTAATAATGTTTTTTTTCCAAGATTTCAGCAGCGAAGGGTTGATAAACTGGCAATCTGATCATCTCGAGTAAATGTAATATAATACTGCATGGATTTTGGAAGGAACGCCTTGTCCGACCCCTTAAAATCCTGAGGAGAAGACTCAACACAATCCTCAACAAAGTGTACTGCTGACTCTGAGCGACACAGAAAACACAAAGTGTATTGAGTTTTTCAAATCGATGCTGGACCTCAAAGATGTAGGTACTGTAGCTGCAGCTCATTGCTGAAGATCACGTAAAGACCTTTTTTTTCTCTTGCTGGTTCATTTGTAATCATAAAATCGAATCTAAGAGATCAGATTGCCGTGCTGTATAAATAGAGACAACAGTCCAAGGTCTCAGAAATACCCTCTGTGCCACATTGGCGTATCTTGGAAATGATTATCAAAACAGATACACGAGAGGTTGTAAAGGGAGGAACATAAAATGAAATAGGAGTTGAGGAACAGTCAGTACTCTCTGCATCAGGAGGAACCTAATTGTAATGGACCAGGCAGGATGAAGGAGCGCTCATGACGATGGCACTGGAAGGTCTAAAATGTTGTGTGTGTGTGTGTGTGTGTGTGTGTGTGTGGACGGGCCGTGGATGTCTGTGAACACATAGACTGCAGACATAATTAGTCCTGTCCATGAGGGACATGCAGGAAGTGGACCTCAGTGCTGTGTATTGGGATTACAGTATATGCTCTTGAACCCGTCTTGAGATCAACTGAGCTCTAATTACTATATGTGATGTTGGTTTATCAGTAAAGCTGCACAGTTTCCCGATGAAAGAGACCTAATAGCAGCTCAGCTTTTATTTCCAAAGCTCTTACAGTATGTGTTTTCTCTATTTCAGCCTGTGACTTTGCCTTCTTCATGTGGTACCCCACCAGTTATGAGCCAGAGTCTCTCACTTTCAGACATTTTATTACTGTACAATGATCCTACAGTAATATTATACCAGCCCCCTGCTCTTATTCTCGTCTCTTCAAGGTTTCACAGACAGACTGTGGCAAAGATTCTCAGAAATGTGCTCAGCTTTACCTTGCAGACATACCATATCATTTTCTCGATTTGCCACAATTAAGCTTGTATTCTTTTTTAATTACTTAATGTGGGAGAGAAACTGAGGCATCATTTCTGCATGTGGGTGTGAGAGATTTCCTCTAAGAGTGGATTGAAGCAGAGTATTATCAAAGGCAAATTTGTTGCAGCACAAATCTACTGTAGGTACTCACCTAACATCTGTATGAAGTGTGCTATTTATTCTGAAGCAGTAGTAATCACCGTGATGTGGCTCAAATTACTGAGGTGGTGCTCCAGACTGGAATAAAATTACATTTTGTAAACCAATTTAGCTTAGCTGTTATACAATTAGATCAGTGGGGTGTCACTGACACAGTTGTTCTGGATGGTGAATGCATTCTACAGGAGTCACTTATTAAAACTAATACCATTCAGAGAACACTTTAATGCATGCTGGCAGAATATGAGCAATTTGCTCTTAGTGTTTCTGTACAAAACTCCTGCTGTTACAGTTACAGAGCCATCACTTAGCACGTGTGGACCAATGGTTTTGTCTGGCCATGTTAGCCTTTGTGTGTGTGTGTGTGTGTGTGTGTGTGTGTGTGTGTGGGTGGCCAGGATAAAAAAATAATCATAAAGAGCACAAATGAAGCTGCAGAAATCTGCTTCTTCAAATTCTGTCAAGACTTCTGGGAAAATGGTGCTCACATCATCTTTTTCAGTGGCCACAGCCAAACCAGCATGTGACTGTGGTTGTAATTTTAGTATTCAGTCAGATTCAAATTAAAAAAAAGCTAACCTTCTTGACTGTTAGCAGGAGATCATCATTTTGTCTTTTTTTGTCTAACCATCTTACCTTTGTGTGTTTTTGTAAATGACTCCCTTCGGTGGACTCACTGAAGGGGAAAATAAATATTTTGTAGAAAGGAGGTCTCTTTGCGATGTGATTAAATGTGAACTGTGGGAAGAAAAACTAATTTTGGTTCCTTAACAGGATGGCTTTGGTTCTACTTTAACATGTTAGCTATAAATGACCCGTCAAAAATATTTCTGTTTGTTTCATAACCATCCTCTAACCCCTGGTGGTTTTCAGCAGCATGGCTCAACAGTCAGCTGTCCAACGCATCAGGTCCCGCTCTGGATGATGTGTAATCGTTTTCCTCTGACTTGTCACCTAGCATCATTATCAGGTCAGAATTTCATATACTTACCAATACTTTGGTTTATGACTCAATAAAATACATGAAATAAAATAAAAACTAATGACATTCTCATCAACCACAGCTGTACTTTATGCTTAGTGCTGATTAGCTAATGTTAGCATGCTAAGAAGCTAAATTAAGATGGTGAACATTGTAATTATTATACCTGCTCATGCTCTACTTCAGCATGTTAGCGTTGTCATTGTGAGCATATGTTAGCATCCTGATGTTAGCTCCAACCACCACTGTATCTAAACAAAGCTCAGTAGAGTTGTTAGCATGGCTGTAGATCTTGGACTTCTTTAATGGTGGACATTTTATTCAGTTTGTTATAATACATCATCAACCTGTGGTTTTGTTTGTATGGCTTTATGATTTATGATTTTCTCATCTTGCATCTTAGGGAGCAGTAAATGTATTGTACCATTTAGGTTTAGTTTCCTGTTGCTTTCGTCCTTACACACATTAATTCTTGAAAAGAAAATCATGGCAGCACCTTGTGAGTGTGAGTGTAAAAAGAACCACTGACTTCATTGCTGTAGTCTTCCAGCAGCCCACGTTTTCCATGTGATAGACATTTACATGTCAGCCCAGCTGTTAACACCATCCCATAACCCCTCCACCTCCTCATTATACACTCAAATATAAACACCTATCTTCTCATACACCTGTCTTGTAACATTCAAAATGTGCCACAGTGTCATATGCAATCACACAATTCATATCAGGTTGTCTCATTTATGCAAAACAATCTAACCGGGAAAATATAAACTTAACAATAAAAGAAGTGGCTGCTAAAAAAACTGTCAGTCGGCATTTATCAGGCAGCAAAAAGAATGATAGCCTCATAAAATGAAGAGCAAACTGTGTTGTTGTTTTTAAGCCTTTCACTTCAGGTCCTGGAGGAAACAACATCTCTCATCACTGACACTGACTCTAATGAATATTGAAAACAGGTCACCAATTTCTGCAATTAGTTTACATTTGAAAATATATAACAGCACTTTAGTCTCTGTCCTCGTCTGCACAGTTTCTTTTTAAAAGCTTCCATTTGGTATCACATAAAAAGTAGGTCCATCTTTCAGCAGCTTTAACTTCATTCAAAAATCTCACTTGAGATGAACAGTCTTTGAGTCAGGGAAATTGTTCTGACAAATTCACAGTGACTTCTCATCTTTGTACCAAGAGATATTTTCTGTGCAGGACAGATCCAGTGGAGCGTTCACTTTGAATCAATTGAGATTTGAGCAGCGCTCTGATATTGTTGACAAAACCATTCTGATCAAACTCCTCGAAGGTAGGTGAAACTGACACATCACTTTAATAGTTCATCTCCTTCAGGTCTGACCGAACATCTCCATTACACTGATCAAATCATTGTCATCATCTGCACTAAAAACAACTGTTTTCATCTCTCGTCCTTTACTCCTTTCACTTCCCGTCAGGGGGCAGAGGGTGTGAGGGACGTACAGCACCTAAACAAAGGCCGGGGTGATTCAGCATGACAGATGTCTTTGTTGTTTAACTGCGCTTTGACACCGAATGGTCAAGTGCAATTTAAGCTCGGTTAAACTGGGCCTATCAGAGCCACTGGGTGATGCAAGTCACAGACGGCTGACTAACTTACAAACAGCTGCTGGACGTCATCAAACCAGAGAGTTCACAGATCATGGCCAGAGAAGCCCCGCCTTCATCCCCACAAAGCTATCAATACCCTTTTAAACAGAGATCCCAATATATTGTTATGGCGGCTTTACTTGTTTACACTAAACCAAATAACGGCGGCAGAGTGATTTTTAGATAGCATGCGGCGTTCCGAGACATAACTCTGAACATCGACTGTTCTGTGTTTGTACCTTTTTATAAACGGCAAAAAAGGAACAACATTCCCGCCTCGAGCAGGCTGTATGAAGGGGCTAATGTAATCACCACGGATCAATAGGATCTACCCCTGTTCTTCATCCTCATTAACTCATATGCAACAGTCGTGGTGAAGGGTTTGGAAAACTGGGCTCCAACAGTTAGCCAGAGGAAATACCAAACCTGAGCCTGCTGTGGTCCGCGGATGTTGATCACAGGATGTGATTTTATCAGGCACGCAGGTTTCCAGAGGGTGAGTCAGCGCACACCTCCAACAACAGCATAATAAGACCTCAGACTAACTCAGTCTCACTGAAAAGGTTGGCCCCTGTCTGTCTCAATGAGCAGTGAGGATGTCTAAAAGCATTCGGAAGCCAATTTAAATGTATTGCATGATTTTAATGATACAAAAAACTACTTTTGGAGGCAGTGACTGGCTTCTACACTGGTGCACTCGCAAGATAAGAAACTCGTTTCAAATTCAGTGCTCAGCAGCGAGATAAAGAGATACAAAATGTGATTCATCTGGCCTAATTAACGCCAACACAGCAGCAAATAGAAACATACTGTTCTTCTAGTGTTTGGTGAGCTTCAACACATCCTTTTTTCTTTGCAGGCCTGTGGACTGGAGCTGTACTCACAAAATCAATCAGCTGGTGGTACATCGCAGCATCCAGCCCTGTTCCCTATCAATTATCTTTATATACAACTAATTTGCAACAGCAAATACGTTAGTAGGAAACACAAATTCAACCAGATTACATCTATTAACATAATGAGGATATGTTGTTAATGGTCGTGCTTGGAAAGTTGCGAAAACACAATATCCTGTAGTGATTGCAGCATTGGTTTAGGCAACAGGAGCGCTTTGATTAAGGTAAGGAAACACTGTGGTCTGGTCTAATACAGACATATGTTTTTAAAAATGTTTCTTATGTGTTTATTAAACCAAAACCCTGATCTTTCCCGAACCTTGACCTCGGTACTAGCTAAGCCTGGTCAAGGACGGGATGCAGCCTGGTCTGTGGTGTGGCAGTTATGTGCTTTGAATGCCCACTGACCATCTTCTGGCCCCTGCCATTAATAAATGTGGCGCTTCATTCATTCAAAAAAAAACATCAATATAAACCCTGAATGTGATTATGTTGCCACCATAGTGTGATTGTTAAAACAGCTTAGTGGTCTATGAACATAATTTCTAAGAGACATTGTTGCAGTATAAGTACCTGCAGCTAATTACAGTAAATAACTAGAGTGGCAGTCAAGCACATACCTCTGCCAAAGCCAATGTACATAAAAGGCCCTTCTCGCCATGTTAAGGAAAGTGATTCTGGATCTGCCCCTTTGATCAGATCTGCACCAAAGTGTAAAGGGTTCGTCCCCGGCCTGTGTCCCATCCCTCCACCAAGTTTGGTGCAAATCAGTTCTGTACTTTTTGCATAATCCTGCTGACAAACAAACCAACAGACGGGTGAAAACATGAGCGACTTGGTGGAGGTAGTGAGTCAAACATTGAGATTTCATGGAGTGATGAATGTGGCTAAAACTCATCGTACATGACCAAGATGCACCTCTTGTATTGAGCCTTGTGAGTGGCCAAGCTTCATGGATGGTAATGTCTAAGAGCACCTTGTATTGGGGAGTGTCAATTTAATTTACTGTTCCATTAAGCGGGTCCCTTTGAGACTTTCCCGGTGATTACAGGCCGTCCAGAGAACCAGCTGAGAGCTGGGTGGGGGGTGTTACCTTCCACCTCTGCACACCTTCACTCTCTATGAGCCAAAGTATTTAATCCTTGCCTGCATGCTCTCTGCCTTCACGGGTGAATCTCCACTGTAAAGGCCGGGTTCTGCTTCGTCTGTTGTCGTGCCCCTGTCTTGATCTCACAGAAAGGACACGGACACACTTTTCTTTTTTTTACCTGCAGTGCTGGAAAATTTCACTTTGTGTCTGTCATTTCAAAAACTGAACGTTGGGTCAATCTCGTCGTTATGCACTTTGGATTTGAATAATGTCATGCTGAAAGCTTCTTCCTAATTGGCTGAAGATGTGTGGAAATTTTTTCCATTTTAAACGGCAGGAGGAACCAATAATAAAGCTGATAGGGGGCGAATCCTGGGTGGAATAAAACACATTTTAGCTGATTATAATTCTCAGCTGTGACAACGCGCTGCTCAGAGTAATACACAGTATATAGCAGGCATCTGTCAAAGAAATTATTCCTTAGAAAATACTGGAGTCTTTTCTCTCTCAGCCAGTGTGTGTCTGTGTGTGCTTGTAAGCGAGTGAGTGGGGGAGAGAGTCTGGCAGTCAGACAAAAAGCACCTAATAACCAATCACTCATTTTTATTGTGTTATTAATTATTTTTGTGCTGGAATGCAACCCTGCCTACCAAATGAAACACAGGGAAAATATTTGCACAAATACACTTTATACGCACATTATGTGCATGACCTGTCATTTGTGCAGCAGTTATGTTTTATGTTTTATGTCCCACTTTCCTCACTCAGCTCCGAGACGAGGACAGTCTAAGTGCTCCCGACCTCTCAGTCTGTTATAAGATTACAGGCTCCAAAATTAAATAGAGGCATGTGCAAAGGTTGGACGGCCAGGGAGGAGTCAGACAGGGCTGAGGTAATGTCAGTGTGTTTCTGATCATTATTGGGAGCGACACAGACACAACCTCCCTCCAAACAAGCGCGCACACACACCCAAACACACATACGCGCATTTCCCTGTATCGATTAGTTGAAAAAAAAGGGTTGAGGTCAGCAGGCATATGTCTGAATTTCTTTCTCTCTGTCGCTCACACTCCATTTGTCTCTGTCTGATTCAATACTCTCCTTCCCCCATCAGGGGGCCATGCTTCTTCCATATATCTGCGACTCCCCTCCCCTGACCTGCTCTCACTCTCTGTGGTTTCTTTGTGTCTGTCTCTTTGCCCTTCACTTGACATACATGAATCAATCAGTCAATCCAATTTCATTCAGAGCAAAGCCTGATGGATTTGCTTCTGAGCCACCGTCCTGATAAAGTAACAGTATCCACAATGTAATTACATTCCAAATCAGATGATGTGGTTATGACCATGGATGTGATTTTACTTCATTTTCAGTTATCATACACAAAAGTACAAGAGGAACAACAAAACACATACAAACAAATGCAGAAATACATTTCAAAGCTGCCTGTGAAACGGGGTAAACACATAGTTTTCATCCTGCAGACTGGGACCACCAGAGGAACGCTCCATTGTTTCAGGTACTCGAGATGATTATGGAACAAGAATAAAAACACACTGCTTCCAAATAAATGTATTTTCTATTTTTCCTCTCTGATAGCAGCCAATTGTTTTCTCTTGCTCAAAACTCTTCACACGGTTTGCACAGCAGGACTCAGACCAAACAAGAAATTATTTTCTTTCATTGCTTTGACACAAAAAGCATTCAACTCATTTACAGTGAATGTGTTCACTCAACAATCTCGCATTCTCCATTTTTAAAAGTAGATGCACACGACCTCAAATCCAAGTCTTGAAACTTCAAATTGGACAACAGTGATACTGACAGTGATCCCCTTCCTACTCCTTAATTACACAGTCATAAAACATCATTACATCACCTCCCCAAATACCTAGGGTTAGATTATAGTTTATTTCACCTTTCCTCTCAAACGTCCAGGTGTTTCTCGCTTGGTCCCAACAGTCTGGTTTTCTTCCACTGTCAGTAACAGTAGGAAAATAAATAGTTTCACTGTAAACATTTTGGAAACAACTTGCTTTTGTAAAATTAAACAAATTCAACTGAAACCTCTTCATTGAAAAATCATATGTCACAGTGTAGTGATATATTATGCCTGATTTAAAATAAAAAATTTTCTTTTTTAACTATTTGATCAACAATTATAGGAAAAGTGATTTCTACATGGTGCATGTAGAAACAAGACGGAGGTGTAGAGGATAGAAGAGAATCATCAGCAATTATGCAAGACTTGAAAATTAAAGTCAAATGTCAGGACAAGACATGACATGATATGGAGGAAATTATTTTCTGAAGTCCTGAAAACTGTGACAAAGCTTGATAGGACTGGAGTACGGCGGCGTGAAGCATCTCTCCCATGTGACGGACCTGAATCCTTCATGCACAATCAAACTGACTGACTAACAGGTCGGAGGTTCCAGCCTGTGATTGGATTTCTTACTGTCTCCTTTTCCTGTGGTGTAAATGCAATGCATGTTTAAAAGGTGTCACACATCAAAATGTCACAACATCAAGTAAACAATGGCCTCGGCAGACTATCTGTATTTTCAGCACCCCTCTGATTTAGGGTCCAATCCCTTTACACTCACATCAGGGAACCGATACATTAAACAAGCCATGCCTGAATCTTAACACTTTCCCCCCACAGATAGAGCTGATAGCTGATCAATAGTTGCCAGACTCAATCAATCAATGTGCTCCCACCCACCCCGACAACCTCTCCAGTCGGTGTTTCAGACCCAGCTGCCTCAGCTCCAGGGCTGGTTTGTCCTCCAGTGCCTCTGTCATTTGTCTTTAGATTTCCCTTCCATCTGATCGCACCGGTGCTTTTCAAATGCCCTTTCCACATGTCCTTACCCCCTGTCTGTGATTTATGTGTCCCTGGTCATAACTGACAACACTATAACATCATGCTGATTTGCACAAAGCCATTTAGTCTCATGTTCATATTTTTCTTCAATGAAATTAAACAATTTGCCACTGGGGGTGAGATGGTCCCTCATATATCCACAGTTGCTCTTTCAAAAACTGTCTATTGAAAGAAATTTCACGTAACAAGGGTGGATGAGAATTGCTCCACTGATACAATCTACTTTTTTGTTAAATGTATTAAAACTATTAGAGGAAGTTTATTAATTTGTAAATTAGAAAATTTTATGCCTTTATGCAAAAATTTGAAGAAGGATTTTACACTCAATTGCATTAAAGAACTTTTTTATTTCAGTGCCTATAAGACCTTAGAAGACCTCACATCTCCTTCCACTGTAGGTGCTTCCTTTTCATTTTTGATTCACTCATTTCGCTCTCATCACTTTCCTCCACAGGCAATTCACATGTGCAGTGAACTGTGAAGGTTCCCTCCTTCTCAAATACATTCATGGCCATCTACACATACAAGCAGACATGCATACTGTAAAGACCAAAAGCATCATTATTATGCATGCGGGCAGCATCAGCATACTGATGTCATTACAATGCATTTAAATAATGCTTGTCCGCAGGGCTGGATCTATCATGGCTGCCACGTTTAAGCTGTGAAGCCCCAACTTTGAAAAGAAGCAGCAGCAGCTCTGAACGATTGTAACCGTGTTGATGTCTGTCGAGGATGGCCAAGGTTTTTATGACGGTCATTTCCTACATTTACAGTCTCTTACTGTCTCCTTCCTCCCATTTACATTTATGACATTTGGCACATACTCTTCTCGAGACCAAACGTTGCTCATTAAGACAACATCATCAGATCAAATGACGACACACATTTTGCAGTAATCAAATCATCCCGGTGATCTGCTGATTATAAGCGCAGGAACAGCTACAATACTCCTTCATAACATCCATTCTCCTCTATTTTTTACTTTGAATGAAGTCACTGCAGTATTTTAAAACACTTATCATCGTTAATCCCTGTAATCATTGATATCTATTTAAAATATTCACAGATACAGATAGAAGATCAATAATCTATAACTACATTGTCTGCACCGACAGCTTTTGGTGAATAATTGAACCCAGCGTTGTTTGGACTTTTGGAAGCAGCTTTTGGATCTAAGTTTGCGCGCCACCTGCTGAGTGAACACACAAACTGCAGCCTGACGCAAACTTACACAAAGGCAGGAGCCCAGCTGAACCAGGAGCTGAACTTCCTCTCCTGCTGTCTTTGACGGAAGGGAAAATGTGAATGTCTTACACTTGACGTTTTCATCACTTTGATGCCTCTCCACTGTAATTCAGCACGACACATGTACAAACAGTATTTTTTATGCTCCACACTAGCTATTGCATTTAGTGGACACTCATGAATTATAGGTTCCTTGTCAGTACTATATGTGTATTCTTGTAGTTCCTTTTGTTGCTGTGGGATCAGTAGATATTTGTTTATTAAAATCTTATTCTTATTTTAAAAAAAGTACATCTGATCAAGTGTTTTAAAAAGCTGTTACCCGTTTTAACAGACAGGCTTCAAGGCGACATTAAGTCGTTTTAAAGTCAAACTAAAAACAGATCAACTTCAACTTGTTTTTAATTTCTATGTTGGATTACAATTTATTATATAAATATTTCTGTGTTTGAGGGATTACAGTCTTGGGTGGGGAGGAAAGACACAATGTTTTGTTAAACAATACAAAATGAGAAATGAACATTTAGGTCATTTATTATGTATCTAATTAACATGTTAGCGCATGTCTTGTACAACCTGTTTGGGAGCTGTGAAGAAGAACATCCTCCAGTGCAGTGTGAAGTAATGTGCTTTTATTAAATAAGAGAAGAAGAGGAAAAACAAACAGACCTACGCCGTACATGTTTCTAAAGCCTACACCATATGTCAGACAGTCAAATGTTTCCACTAGGACAATGAGTGTCCACGAACACACCCTCCGGCCCAGCAGGGGGCAGACTGCAGCCCCTGGCTCGTGACACAGAGACAAGAAGCGGAAGAGACGTGGCACATAAACAGAGAGAGGAAGGACTCAGCTAGCTGCAGTCAACTTTACTGATGACAGCTTGTGGAGACGCCTTCAGTGGGACCCTGACGGGGAAGCTTAAATGACAGACGGACAACACCTGACACCAACGGGACTTGATTAAAGTCTGTGTGACAGGTAACATGTAGTTATTTGTCACTGGCGTCGGCACTTCCTGAACTCCAGCAGCTAGCTAGTTCAGCTCGCTAACGTCACCTCACCTGATAACTTCCAGCTAAGCTAGCAGCCAATGTTAGCTCAGATAAATGTTGGGATGAAGTGTCGGTGCTGAAACATGAAGTTAGACTCGTGACCTGCCGGAAGGTGTGACGTGTGTTGACTTCGTTAAAACGTCACGTTAGGTGCAGGTGAAGAAATACAATTCACGTCACCATGAGTAACATTTACAGCTTGGTGCCATTGTTAAACAGGTAATAATGAAATTGAATGGCATGTTAACCCGATAGCCTGTAGCTATCCATAATATAACGATTATTGAACCAGGAAAATGGCAGCTCTAAAACAACATGACAATATAATATAGGTATTACCACCCTCACCTTGGACTGTCCCATCCATCCTGTCTAATGCTTGTGACATGACAACTGGGAGAGCATCATTAGTAAAGTATGATCAGCAAGCCCTTATTAACCTGACCATAAACCTCAGAAAATGTAATTTAATAAGGTTTGGGTTGGAGGTACAAGTATGTGAATGGGTGTGTGTGTCGCACCCAGCCTGGCTCTTCAAGTAAGTAAATGGTTGAGACATTGACTCCACTGAGACTAAACCTAAAAACAATCACAACAAGCCCTGCAGGGTCTGCCTGCAAAGTTTAGAAAACACATGTTAAAATGTTTGGTACCACAGGATTTATAAATGGTTTATAAACAGGTTATTCATTTGGTTGTTAACACTTTATAAATCATAAATAAACAATTATAAACAAGTTTCATACATTGATGCAGGCTCACTATTTGGCGGAGGGAGAATTGCAGGGATGTGAACAGTGGGACAAAGAATGGGTGAGCAGTTCACCAGGTAAAGGAAGGTTACCACCTGTGTTCTAGAAGAGACCAACCAGCAGAAAGCATCTCCATGGTAATATCTGATCAACAGCTGTGATTATTATGAGGATGAATCTGGTCATGTGATATGATCATGTGATCTGCCAGATGAAACTTTCTGACCATGAAGGTGCTGACGGTGGTTCATTGTTAGTAACTGAACAAACGTGATGAAGCAGCAGCTACAGATGCTGATGATGGAGGAAACAAAGAAAGCTCAGTAACTAAAGAGATATGAGGCTGAACAGTACAGAAACACGTGGGCTCACTATTTGGCAAGCAACAGGTCACCGTTGCCCTTTTTATCCAATGTGTCATAACAGCTTATAAATGATTTATAAAGTGTTAACAAGCTGATTAATAAACTAGTCATACATCTTTTATAAGGTTAGTTGTAAATAGAAAAGAAACAAATGTTTTTTAAGAGCATTATTAGCACCGGTCATCCACATTTTAAAGTATCTGTGAGGTCACCTGCACAGTTTTATTTAGCCTGATAGAAGTCGTTAGAATAGTCGATAGAAATTGTTATATTTTGATCAAACCTCTCATCTTGTGTTTAGTCTCACTCTGTTTTTTTTCCTCGTGGTCTGTAGGACAGTGTCAGCGTGTAGCCCTCTCATGTTGTTCAGTTTTCCATCAGAAAAGGGACTTTAGTGGCTCATGTTTTTGGAGCCATAATGTGGATCCCTGCTGTGTGTTGAACTTTACTGGCAGATATTTGACCAGACCTCAGCATGCCAAACAAAAATCAGCATCCAGCCCAATATTGCTCGTGGGCTGGGATGTATAAAAAACCTGTACGCTCAGGCAACATATGTACTATATCATTATAACTAAAATCCAAGGAGATACTAACATAAGAGTGAGCAACACGGCTGAAGTCCACCAATATATGGAGATTCTGTGGAAGAATCAATCGAGAAACAGATAAAATATCCAGACAAGTCTGTATTTGGCTAAACCAGCAAATTATCTTAACTTTAATATAATAATGCAATGATGCATTTCCTTAGGTTTATATTCAAAATATGAGGAAAGTCAGGAATTGCTAGACTCAAATTAGTCACAAGCGAAACTATGCCCACAGCAGTGTGTCTGGGGAAAGTTCAGGTCGTCAGGAAAAAGGGAAAGTCTTTAGTCAAGAGAAGATTAGCCTCAAGATAAATTGATTAAGTATAAAACTTTTAATGTCTTGTTTTTGCTAGCACTGAAGACGCATTATTCTTGCTACTAAACAGGAGGCCAGTCTGTTATGTATAAAATCATCTTGTCGTATGCATCCAACACAAACCTGCAGTTGTTTGTTTGTCATCCAAACAGCACAGGTGGATATGGGTCTCTGCAAGTGCCCGAAGAGAAAGGTGACCAATTTATTCTGCTTCGAACATCGTGTCAATGTGTGCGAGCATTGCCTCGTCTCCAACCACAACAAGGTCAGTGGGTGAACAAGCGTCACATGATGTGTAATTGTGTAAGATTTGTAACATAATGTGTTCACAATAAAACTCTGTGTTCCCTGCTGCCCTTCAGTGTATCGTACAGTCGTATCTGCAGTGGCTGCAGGACAGTGACTACAACCCCAACTGTACTCTGTGTAATATTCCCCTGACTGCTCAAGACACTGTCAGACTTGTCTGCTACGGTAAGATTATCAAGTTCATGTTTATTATAAACTCATGGAAATACATGGTCCCCTTTGTCCAGCAGATCCTCTGATGTTTAAAGGAGCAGTTCAACTGAACCAACAACAAACACAGTGAAATCCCATCCCTGTTGCCATGATGTTGAACTGTCTCTGCCATCCACAGATGTCTTCCACTGGGCCTGTCTTAATAACCTGGCATCTCGGCTCCCCCTCCACACGGCTCCAGCTGGATACCAGTGTCCCACCTGTCAGGGTCCAGTGTTTCCCCCCTCCAATCTGGCCAGCCCAATTGCCGATGTGCT
The DNA here is from genome assembly GCF_002814215.2 of Seriola lalandi dorsalis. Taxonomy (NCBI): domain Eukaryota; kingdom Metazoa; phylum Chordata; class Actinopteri; order Carangiformes; family Carangidae; genus Seriola; species Seriola lalandi. The sequence continues at coordinate 1,932,302 of NW_019525134.1, read as the reverse complement.
GAAAGAACAGCTGTCATCTGTTAACTGGGCTAGAGCTGGTTTAGGGCTGCCGTTGGTAAGGACCTATTATTATAGTTAAATCGGTCTTCCTGAAAACAAAGCACACATTCAGAGCTGTGCTCTCTCTGCTTGTATTTAAACAGCAGTGCTCAGAGGTAATGTTTCTAACATGATTAAAATGTGATGTGACAGATTGAAGAGCCCATCGGGGTCCTCGAGGAGACCACAGCTAATGATGTCACTGATTATACTGACTGGTCAACATTTGATGGTGAGCCCTAATGTTTACTTTTTTCAACATGTGCATTTCTATCAGGTCTGTTTTGTTTGGGATTATTTAAGAGGTTCAGTTTATGGTGAAAGTCAACATTGTGCAACATGATCAGATAATTAAACTCTCTTCCTCTGCTGGACGGCAGCAGCGGGGCCGGCCCTATAAACATGAATGTGGAGAGGAGGAGTGCTTCCAATACACTGAGCCTTGCCTCCATTACAGCACATAAAATACTTTCATTACATGTATCGTTATTAGTAAAGTAGGCAGAGAAATAACTAAAGATAACACACACTGGGCAGAGAGAGCATGAGAGAGGGAGAGAGGGAGGGAGAGAGAGAAGTCATCGGTAACGAGGCTTCGTACTAACGACTATGACCAACTCTACGTCTGAAACAGAGTTAGACATGAAGACCTGCTTATAATAAACATCTGTGATGCTCTGGAGTTGAAGTAAATAAAGACTAAACTATTGTGGATCCAGATGGAGGCTGCGCTCTGTGAGAGAGATAGTCTGTCTTCATCTGGTGGATTTATTTCATCTGAAGGGTTTAGTCCTTCCCCCGGCGGCCCGGGTTCAAGTCCTGTCTGTCACCATTTGCTGCATCTTTTCTCTCTCTCACACTCTCTCACTCTCTCACTATGACTGTATTAAAGGCAGAAGCCTGAAAAAGTAACTTTAAAAAACAAAGATAATCTGTCTCTTGTCTCTCTCTTGGTCTTGTTTGTTTTCACAGCACAAGAACAAAGTAACATTTACCCCAGCCATTCTTACAACACCAGCCTCACCCCTCCACCAAACTCCATCTCACCGCCAGCACAGGAAGACCTTGGAGGTCTTCGTAAAAATGGGGATCCAAATATGCAGGAGCACGCTGTGATCAACTTCACTACTGCCACCACCAGTGACACAATCACAATACACTCAGGTGAAGCAATGACACGCCCTCTGAGTCCACTCACTAAAGCTTTCTATTTCCTCAAACATTCAGAAGAAAATTCTGCGTCAGTTTTATCACACACTGAAGTGCGAACACTGATGTTTTGCCAACTTTGTTGAAAGAGAAATAAGATTGTTTGTTGTTATTCTCCAGCATCTTCCCCAAGGAAACTCTACGACACACGGGACGTTGGTCACAGCTCCGTCACACAGATCGACTTTGATGACGACAAGTACCGGCGGCGACCAGCGTTGAGTTGGTTTGCTCGAATTCTCAAGTTAGTATTATGAATTTGAGCTCTTTTATTGCTTTGACACTCTGAATAAATCGCAGTGACTTGGTTTTGTGATCTCTTGATTGTTATTTATTTTTTCATTTATTCATCTTTTCAGGAACCGCACGGGTGGAAAACGGACTTCGCTGTCCTGGAAACAGCGGGTCTTCATGCTTCTTCTGGTCGGAGTTCTTGGATTCTTTACGTTGATAATCATCATGGCTAAACTTGGACGTGCCTCGGCTGGCTCAGACCCAAATTTAGATCCTCTTCTTAACCCCAACATTCGTGTGGGGAAAAACTGATAACAAGCATTGATTCCTTCTTTTCCTTCTGTGTTACACAACATAGGCTTGTGTAGAACGAGCTGAAGTGGGACTTTCTAATACTCGGTTAGCCCAATAGAGAGAGCTTTGCCCAACTTGAATGGAAAAGAGAATGGAGGCAGTCCCTGGCTCCATTCGTTTACATCAGGCATTAGAAATATGCCAGACACTGAAAATATCTCACAACATTCAGGAGGTTTCCTGTGATCCAAGCAGAGCAACCTGAAAACTCCAGTGGTGACCAAGGCCCGAAGCGTAGAGACAAAGGATCCAGTTCATGTTGCTTTGAATAGCTAATGACAAATATTTATATTTCCAATTCCAGCTAACACTTGTCAGTGATCTTTTTAAGTTAATTTTTTTTAAGTTCAGTAGAAACTAAATATACACTGTTGATGTTGAAAGAACATCTTTTGCTGGTAGAATGTCAGAATGTATATGATCAGCAAGGAAACGCTCAGTAACACTTACACAGTCAGAACCTGATTCCACAAGCTGATTTGAACTGAGCGGCCAGAGGTGGCCTTCACAACTGGAATCAAATACCCCACACATGATTAATACATAACTATTTATGGGTGTGCATTATTTCTGAAATTGAGTGCATTGCTTTTAGATTTGCCATATATACTGTATGTACATTTCCCTGATGTTTTTGACTGTCTATTAAATGGGAATACTACAGAATTTCAGTATTTTAATATTATTTAAAGTCCATAGAAAGTTACCATCATCTAATGCGGTGCACAGGCAAAATTAAGAGTGAAGGATTTCTGAAATGTTGTCTCACCCTTACTCAGACAGATTTGTTATTCTGTTGCCTGGTTCTGATAAAGCAGCTGCTGGTTGTCAGCAGCATTTGGATGCTATCACAGTAAATTGTTGCACTCAAGTGAGAACATTCATGAATAACTTTTCAAAATCACACAAAAAGGCCAAGAAGAGTTACAGCAAGTAAACATTCATTTACTCTCTCGAACAGTGTTTCACTGTGAAAAGACACTATGAAGATTTCTGTCTCCATAATAAAAGTCTGTGTTAACATTGTGAATAAGAAAAACATGCTTCATCTTCATGGGATGGGTTCTGCTTTATAATCACTCATTTGTTGTCAACTTCTTGTTTGTTCTGTGAAATGGCATTCCTATATGCAGTTTAAAAAAAAGTTATTAAAAGTTCATTGAAAGTTGTGCATAATGTCACATTGTTGTATCCCAGATATAAACAACCTTATAGTAAATAGAAGAATGGACTCTAAAAAGGAGAAGGTGGACACTAGATTCTCCACCTTGTGTTGAACTCTCTGAACTTGAACTCAGACAGTCAGACCAGCTCCTTACAGAAACCCCAATGAAAGGCGTCACTGTGGCGCCCTGCAGTGGCGCCACAAATATGTTGCGTATCGCTCCCCCTGGTGGTGAATCCAGCTCAGGACGCCTTCCGTGAGGTCCTGTGAGAGTCTGTGAGTTCAGGTCAGTGGACAGTCAGGTCAGTGGACAGGCTGTTTACAGAAACATCTCTGCTACATCAGTGGCTTTGAAAGGCTGCAGTCCACAGTGAGACTCTACACTGCAGTGCTTTATACACTTGTTTTTAAAAACTAATTTATTATTTATGTGAATGACATTGATGGCAGTGGTTTCACTTTGAACAATAACTGTATACTGTATTCTGGTGTAAGATATTTCGTTCAGGAGTTGTGGCTCAAAATTAAGACCCAACTTAGGAGCCTATTAGAAATATTGTCTTGTTATATAATATCCAGTTAGTTCTCCAGGCTTTCATGTGGATGAGTTTTAGATGTTTTGTTTGTGTTGTTATTTAGAGTCAGTTGAAACGTTTTTCTCTCTTTTGCTTTGTGTTTTCTGCCTCCTTTTTGTAACACAGCATTATTGTTGTTTGTGACACTGGGCAACTGGCATTTAAAACCTGCAGATCAATGAATTGATAGCATCATCCAACCTTAAACCCTAATAATACTTCAGCCAGTTTACAATTTAAATTCAAATCCACTATGAAAACTTTACTTTTTCTATTATATCATTATATCTATTTCTAGCTCCTTCCTTTTTTTTTGGCAGTGTATGTGTTTGTGCTTCTACTCTGCATGTGTGACGCACTGCAGCAGGGGATGGCTGCGTGTTGATCTGTTCACAAATCTTTTCTTTACAACGTAACATCCTGATATTCTGTTTATACTTTTGCAAGTGGCCAGAGAGTCACCAAAAACATTCAGTTGGTCAAAGACTCATAAGTGACGTTAAGAGACTCTCTGGATTGTTCAGCTCTGACACTGGTAAATGTTCAATCACCTGACAGAGATGATGGTAACAAGTACATGTAAATGAAAATGTAACAGACTGGGGCCGTTTTATTGCCCATTGCGTTTGAATATTGTCACTGTAGGGCAGCTTGAGACTTTGAAAATGAAATGTCAAATGCCATTTTCATTTATTGATTGTTATAAAATTGCATTTTCATTTTTATTTTGACCCAAGAGAGCGTGGTGCCATATAAATGAGACTTTAGTTGTCTAATGCTTTTCTCATTTTCGAATTGTTAGAAAACTGCATTTTAGTTTTTGAATTAACATTTGAATATTGTCCACTGTGCAGCGGGGTATGACTTTGAAAATGAAATGTCAAACAGCTTTTCCATTTTCATTTTAATATGGTCCGAGAATCCCCATACAAGTATGTGAGAATGAAAATGAAAATTGGTTTATTGCATTTTAATTGTAATATCACATACATACTGTATGTGGAGAATTATGATGCTATTGTGGAATTAAAATATCCTTTGAATATACATATTGAATATAGTCCCTATAGGCTTCCATTGCATTTCCTCCTCACTAGTTTTAAGTAATTTTTACCGAAAGCTGTAACAATTAGCAGCATGTGGAAAATGCATTCATTAGTATGTAATTCCACACCAATGACAGTGCGGCAGCGCTCCGGCACAGACGCTGCTGCATTCATTATTGGGCCCATGATGATCTCGATCTTGTGTGATGTAACTCTGTCACACGCTGTCCTTGAGAATCCTCGTATTTCAAGTGTAGATATCTGCAGGCTGTTATAAATATTCGCCAATACGTCACGCGTTTGCATGTGAGCGTCCGTTGCCACCTCTAACTTTCCATTGTGTCTGGCAAACAGTCGCAGCGGCGTAGGTTTGCCATTGATTGTCAGTGGATCTGAGCCATGTAAAATTGATGCAGGGAAAGCTGCCGGCGGCCATGGAGATCATACATGATGCCAGATTACAATGAGGCTGACAGATGCTGCACTTGTACAACACAGAGCTGTGGTGTGTATCATCTGATGCATCTCCTGGAATATAAAATGGTTTCCGCCATGAGTGGTTTAATATAATATTGTGATGTTTCATGGTGTGTAATTGCCTTTGTCACTCTATTGGAGTTCAATTATTTGTCAGTGACTCTGAGTTATGAGATTGCCCATTGGCCTGACATAATAGGGACATCCTGATCAATAACCTGCCACTTTGTAGTTAACATGCGTACTGTAAGCAGCACAGCTCTCTGATCTCATGACAACAATTGCAGGTGGAAAAATAACCTTTGAGTTGAACTCTTCACATCCGGAGTGATTCGTTTTTTATACCTTTTTACTTCAAGTTTAAAGCAATTTTAAGCTCAGCATCATCACAGGAATATTTTCACATTAACAAAACAAGCAGTGACTCATTCTGACACGTGGGAAGTTGTTTTGTGAATATTCTAAAAACACAAGTAATAACAAGAAGATATTGGGTGACATCTGATACCCACACACACACACACACACACACACACACACACACAAACACACACACACACACACACTACCATCCCAGTTATATAGAGTGACTCAGATCATAGATGTTAAACATAGTTTGCAAACAAACCATAAAATGATGTCTGCAATCCTTGTAGCGTTGTCCGAAGATCCCAGAAAAGAACAATTTAAAATGATTTAATTATAATTAATTAATTAATTATGTGCAACAAGCAAGACTCAGGAAGAATATATCATACAAATGTAAAATATGCACTGACCATCAGTTTGTAGTTTTGATTTTATAAATGCACAGTACAGCATGTTACTAATCCATGTTGGTATCTTTAAAATACATGCATTAGCCATCATATACACGGCAGTATGCACTAGAGTTTAATACAGTTCAAAGTAGTTGCGTGTAACAGCTGGCCCCGCTGTCATTGGACGGCACAGGAGTATATATTGATGTGTGACTGTGAGTGTTTCACATGTGCTTCACACTTCAATTACAAGTTGCATCGCAGACAGAGAATCGCTGTGTTTCTGATACAAAGCATCAATGAACAGATCGCCTGCATCCTTCCTGAAGCTTCTCTGACAACGTAAGTACAGATGTTCAGTGTGTGGTAGATAAGTTAAAGACAAATATCTGGGATAACGTCTCTGAAACTTCTTTCATTATTCAATTTGTCTTAGTGTGTTTGTAATTTACAAAGCTGCATGTCTGCATGGGCCTGCTTTGGAATATTTGCCTTTTTACTGCATGTAGCACTTCATTAAGTATGTTTCGCAAAAATTTACATTTTTTAGTCATACTTTAGCACAAATCAGAAATTATGCACATTAAAGTGACCAGCAACCATGTAACTGCTGTAGTAAACCAGTATAGCTTTATGAAGAAGTAATTATCAATCATATAATGTAACGACATGTAACGACATTTTCATCATCACTTTTCTTGAATTTACAACCATAATAGTATGCATTCAAATTTAAATATTTCCACGTTTCTATTTCTGTGGAAGTGTTGTAAATGGATAGAAGAGAAAAATGGTCATAGCAGAGTGAATTATGTAACAAAGTAGTAAAGAAGTACAATATTTCTCCAGGGATCAATATTGTGCCAGTTTCTGAGGGCAGCTCTCAGCCGACGGAGAAACATTTCCACCACGACAACGGAGCTGGAAAAGGTCATAATTCTGAAATGTGTGATCATCAAGAAAAAGACCACAAGCGTGGAAAGGCGGCAAACTCCAAATCTCAACAAATGAAGCACCATCACCAAAACCAAGGCCACCGTCATCAGCACTACCAGCAAAAGTTACATCAGCCAGATGGCAATGACAGCCAAGAGTAAGTGTGGCCATTCTTTGAGCAACATGACATGCCTGTAATTCATTCATAAAATCTGTGTTTCATTTTTAAATAGACCAAGCGATGTGAACATTCAGTATTTATGTTCCAGTGTTACTTTAACGCCCATGTGTTCTTTTGATAGCAGCCACTCAACAGCAGAGGACAGTATTTTCAGTGACCATCACCCGGACCATCGACGCCCATGTGATAATGACAAGACCCATCATCCTCACTCTCACCACCATCACAAGCAAAATCATCGCCATGTTTCTCTTTCAGAAACCTCCTCCAGTTCCCCAACTGGTTCCTCCTCGTCCTCCTCCTCTTCTTCCTCTTCATCAACGTCCTCCTCCTCCCCTTCCTCCTCCTCCTCTTCCTCATCCTCTTCCTTCTCCTCCTCCTCCTCCTCTTCGACGTCTTCCTCCAGCCTGTCCTCTGAGACAAGCAGTGAGTGTTTGGATAGACATCCACTTAGGAAGCCTCAGCATTCACAGTCCTGTACTGACATTTCTGGTAAACGCAGGTACTTTGAAGAAGGAGACGACACAGCTCCTCTGATAGATAAAAGAGGTCATGTAAACAGACTCTCTGCCAAACAGAAACGGGAGAAAGGCAAGTCCTCTCACAGTAGCCCCACCCAGAGCTCCCATAAGAACACACAAAAGATTGCAAGAGGCTCCCGAAATGATGGAAGTATTCGCAAATCCAAATCAATGGAGGCTCTGACTAGACCCAAAGAAAGAGAAGGGCATGGGAATGAAGATGCAAAGGAACAAGAAAGGAGGAAAAGTGAAGCCAAGAAGAATTTGATGAAGGAAAAAATGAAGTTCTCTGCATTCCTTAATGAGATCACCCGACAGGTGCTGAGCCCGATGAGACTCACCACTCTTGGGGTCACAGATGCTCAAAGACCCTGCAGTCCACGACAGGCCTCTGCTAGAGCCGGTGCTGTAGAGAGCAGCACTGAGAAGCCCAGACAGCAGAGGAGTCGACCTGCCAGCGCAGACTCAGTCACCTCCAGCAAGCACTCCCACACCAGCCGGCACTCTGCTCGACTCTCTCAGTCCAGATCCTTCCATCACCACAGTCACCACTCTGCAGACTCAGCCGCTCACATGCACCACAAGGCCAAAAGCTGCACTGACATCAGCTGTTTGAAAGGTCGTCACTCACGGTCTCAAACTCCTCAGCGTCACTCCCGCTCGTCTTCTTATAAGCACTCCCGCCGTCACCAAGGAGACCACACTTCTAGCCACCATCATCTTCAACATGAAGACTGTGATAGCCCAGGTCATCAGCATCACCACAGAGACCACCACAACACAAGTCATCACCATCACCATGGACACCACCATCATCACAGAGATCACCATAGCCCCACTTATCCCCATAGTGACCACCACAACAGAAGCCACCATAGCACATCCCATCACCATCATCATGGAGATCGCCACAGCCCAACTCACCACCATGGTGAGAACCACAGTGCAACTCATCATCATCACCATGGAGACCACCATGACCATGCTCATCACCACCACCATGGAGACCACCATGGCCATGCTCATCCCCATGGAGATGACCATGTCACAACTCATCATCATCACCATGGAGACCCAAGTCATCATCGTGAAGGTCACCACACACCAACACACCACCATGGAGACCTTCACAGTTCAGGTCACCACACACCAACACACCACCATGGAGACCTTCACAGTTCAGGTCACCATCACCATAGCAACCATCCAGACAGTGAATGCCCTACTACACCACGTCACCACAGACACCACAGCCTATCCAGTGACCATGGAGAGCATCACAGCCCAACACATCGGCATCACCATAGAGACCACCGCAGGTCACAACATCACCGTCACCATGGAGACCACCACAGTGAAGGTCATCAGCATCACCATGGAGACCACCACAGTCCAGGCCATCACCATCACCATGGAGATCAACACAGTGAATCTCATCACCATCACCATGGAGACCACCACAGTGAATCTCATCAGCATCACCATGGAGATCACCACAGTCCAGGCCATCACCATCACCATGGAGACCACCACAGTCCAGGCCATCATCACCACCATGGAGACCACCACAGTCCAGGCCATCACCATCACCATGGAGACCACCATGGTGAATCACTTCAGCATCACCATGGAGACCACCACAGTGAGTCTCATGAACATCACCATGGAGACCACCACAGTGATGAACATCACCATGGAAACCACCACAGTGAATCTCATCAGCATCACCGTGGAGACCACCAAAGTCCAAGCCATCACCATGGAGACCACCACAGTGAATCTCATCAGCATCACCATGGAGACCACCACAGTCCAAGCCATCACCATGGAGACCACCACAGTGACATTCATGAACATCACCATGGAGACCACCACAGTCCAAGCAATCACCAAGGAGACCACCACAGTGACGTTCATGAACATCACCATGGACACCACCACAGTGATGTTCATGAACATCAACATGCAGACAACCACAGTCCAAGCAATCACCATCACCATGGAGACCACCACAGTGAAATTCATGAACATCAACATGGAGACCACCACATTCCAGGCCATCACCATCACCATGGAGACCACCACAGTCCAGGCCATCACCATCACCATGGAGACCACCACAGTCCAGGCCATAACCATCACCATGGAGACCACCACAGTGAACTTCATGAACATCAACATGAAGAACACCACAGTCCAGGCCATCACCATCACCATGGAGACCACCACAGTCCAAGCCATCACCATCACCATGGAGACCACCACAGTCCAGGCCATAACCATCACCATGGAGACCACCACAGTGAACTTTATGAACATCAACATGAAGAACACCACAGTCCAGGCCATCACCATCACCATGGAGACCACCACAGTCCAAGCCATCACCATCACCATGGAGACCACCACAGTCCTGGCCATCACCATCACCATGGAGAGCACCACAGTCCAAGCCATCACCATCACCATGGTGACCACCACAGTACAGACCATCAGCATCACCATGGAGATTACTTTAATACAAACCATCACTCCAAAAACAATGATCTCGACCATGACAACCACCATACTCATATGAAGGGACATTCTGCTGTAAGTCCACCTTCACACAGGAAGCCAGAGTCTCTGTCCAGCAAGGCCGATTCCCCCAGGAACACTAGCAGCCCCTCCAGTCAGGACGAGGAACAGACGAGCTTCACTGACTCATCTTCACATAAAGTATGGCATTACTTTTCAAGACTCTACTCTTCCATGAAATCCCCTATTACACTATGTTCATTAAGAAATTATTGGCAGGTCAATAGTTACCCGTGTCTCATTAACAGGTTATGCAACAATGTTCCACTCATTTGTTTGCCTATTGATTTGGGCACCAGTGTTCATGTCACTGTGGACAATAGATTAGTTATTACTGAACGATAGATTAGTTATCATGCACACCCTAATGGTCATCAAATTGACATTGCCAATTACTGCTCTTTGTTCGGCTCTCATTTTTCAGCTAATTTCTTTCACTTCATTTGTTGTGCATCATAATAAATAGTATATATTTATTTCTGAATTAATTTCTGAATGTAATTTTTCTTGTGAAACTCATTTTGTTTTGTTCTTGAATACAGGAAAAGACTCATGAGCTGGGTAGAATCATGTAAGTGTGATGTAATTCTGTTGGTTATATTAACTGGTAAAAGTCATTGTCCAAGTGGCAGCCATGACAGTGATCAGTGTATAGATTGACTGGCTCAAAACTACTTTGGATGTGAACATCACAGAAAACATTGGCCTGAGTCTTTGTCAAAAATATGAAAGAATTTATCATTAAATAAATGAATCAAAAGCTTGTGAAGATTGTCTCACTTTGTCTTTTTGTGTGTCCATCCTGATAGGATACTACAGGAGAAGAATGAAGGTCTGCATCAAAGTTTGCTGAAGACAGCAGTGAGGATGGAGTGTTTAGGGGAGGAATTCATGAGCAGCCAAAAGATTTTGGAGACAGAGCTTCAGAGGACACGTATGGAGCTCAGCAACCTCACAGAGCGGTTTAAGAGGTAAAAGATGCAGTTTTACACTGAAGATGATCTACTATCTGTTATTTAAGCTCATGCAGTGTGAGATATTGTGTGTACACTGCAATAACTTCCCTCTCTCTCTTTGACTGCCTTATTTTAGACTACATGATAACTGCTCCTCCACACAACAGACCAATAATTTTCTACAGCAAAGACTTCACTCAGTGGTGAGATCACTGGTATTTCTATGTTTCTTGCACATAAACTACAAACCAGTTCCTCGATTATTAAAACATTAATATGAATAGAAACAAGTTTTGACACACGTAGGAGCCTTTTTCTACTGAGTTATTGAGGATGGTTTAAAGTTATTTAACTGCAACATATTAAAGTCCCAAAACTTCCTGAAAGTTTATCTGTGATAACTATTCCTGTTCTCTCTGTGTCAGGCTCAGAGTATGGAAGGAGAACGTGAGAGGTTGAATCAGCGTATTTCAGTGCTGACGGAACAGCTCGCCGATTCAAAATTTGCCAACAGTGTGGAAACATTCAATGTAAGATCTTTACCTTTGTTTGAGTTATGGCCAGACAGTGGCTGCACCAACACATTCAATGCAAACACATTCAGGGGAGGAAAACCAGAAAACACAGACTCAAAAATCTCCTGGTATTCCTGATGATTTCTGTACATGCAGCATTCAGTATTAAAACCTCTTCTATATTATTTTGATTTAATCAATAAACTGATCAATTTGTGACCTTAGGTAACATCAATCCTGCACAAAACCAACCTCCATTTTCAGTCCGATGACACCATTAATCAGGTGGTTCTCCCCATTGCTCCCCCTCCGGCTCAGTTCATGGACAGCCAGAACTATGGAAAGGCTAAAGCCGGCAGTCAGGAGCAGTCCCTGGGGTCGGTTCCAGAGGAGGAGGAGTCTGACTGGTCAGAGCTGGGAGAGGAGACCCCTCGATTTATACTGACAGGATCAAACAGAGGTCAAACATGGAGATTCCAGGAGGGAGACATGGACAAAGACAGCGAGTCCGGGGGCGAGGAAACTGTCAGACGACACTCTGCACGACCACGGCAGATACCTCATCTCCAGTTCACCATCCACAATGAGATGCTACCGGCACCCCAGACCAATGCTTGCCCCTCTGGCTTCAAGAGTCTGTCAGATGACATGACAGGTGAGGGAACTTACAGGATCACCTCAAGTCCAAACCTCGGCTCTTCCATCCTGATCCGGTCAGCTAGCCTGGAGGAAATTCCTCTGGCACGCCATCACATGCAAAAGGAGCTAAGAGGCACGGAGGCCATGATGGACCTCCACCACCCAGGGGATGAAGCTATCGGGGATTTGGATAATGAGATCATTCATCACTGGAGAACAAGCAACGACAGGGAGGCAGGTATTGGCAGGCCGATGGAAAGCAGGACGTCGGACGCAGACAGCGGCCTGGCCAGCCTGCAGTCAGCTGAGCAGATGCTCAACCACTTCATACGTGAACCACAGTCCTGTGAAGGAAAAGGGCATGGCAGGGCTGAGATGCACGGCTGGACTGGAGGGATCCCAGACGAGGTGTTGAAAGGGGAGCGAACACAGCTGTGACAGCAACATGAGTGCACTGTTTCCTGTGTCTGAAAACATGATTTACTGTGACCTTTTTTTACCTGGGAAAGGTCAATGAAGCTCTTTTTCCGTGACTCACTAATTTACAGACTTAGTCTTTGAATTCAAACTGTAATACTTACAGGATTTACCCTTTTCAGGCTGCACACTGAGCTCTTTCCTTTGTTTCTCATTAAAATACATACTAAAATGAATAATCACAATAAAAATATTCAACTCACACTCTCACTTTCAACCAAACCTATAAAAAAGTTTTCATCAGTACAACTAACATCTGCTAAGTGGCATCGGATAATATGTATTTAAACATAAACAATATTTTTCTCTACCTTGAAAAATCCTCTACAGTTGTTTAGATTTGGTCATTTAATGGTAAAATGTAACTTTACCATATGTATTGTATTATATATATATATATATATATATGTATTTTTGTTCTATAGATGCAGATATAGGCATTTTCTTTCCTGTTCTTTCATCTCTGCTGAAATAAAGTAGTTGTTCAGTTTATCCTTTTGCTTTATTGCATGAAACATTATGGATTCAGTACTTCTTGTGTAGGTAGCCACAATAATGTATTTGAAGTTATTGTCTAACACTGTTCAATCCTAATGTTCAGCAGCATGTAAAAACATCCTCAAAGACTTCAGTGTTTTTCTGTTAATCAATGTTCCTGTTCTAAAAGGTGGTGTGAGTAGTTATAGTTATAGTAACACATATGTATACTTACAAATACAGCTATGTCATAGCTTTAAATACTATATATGTGTATATGCAAAAATATTGTCCTGTTGTGCAAAACATTTATTTCCTCTACAATAATTAACCTGCCAAGTGAAACGCTTGTAAATGAATAAATTCTACAAGCTTGTGTAAATGTCACCCATGTAACTCTGTCCATGTAACATCTAATAAACCAAATTAAAAAACAATGAGACATAAATTCAGCTGTCTACGTTTCATTTCTGGTCAAGGTGGTAATTGTGATGGTAGTGGTAGTGGGATGCCAGGAATTTTTGTATCCTCAGGGCAGGATTTTATCCCGGTTTCAGAGCTCTTAATTTTCAACTCGTATGTTTTATAGAACTGGACAATGGACAGGAATCAATTCACATATTATTGTTGAAATACAGTTGATAAGTAAGTGTAAGTGAATTCTTTGCTAGCTGCTTTGTTAGCAGCAGCTCTGTGGAAGGAGAGGTTCAGTCTTGGAGTCTGTCCAGACTGAAGTAGTATCTCAAAAACTAGTGTATGAAGGAAAATGAAATATTTATTCATGGAGCCAAGAGGATGAATCCTAAGGACACTGATGATCCCCTGACTTTTGATCCAGCGCCACCACGACGGTCACATTCTTAGTTTGTTTTGTTATTGCTATTGCTACATAGCTAACCTTAGCATTAACAGCTGTTCACTTACCAGTCTTACCAAGAGCCTCAGCCATTGTTGGATTTACAGTACAAGAGGTTGTAGTTCGTCCTCTGAGCAGCTACTTCTTCAGGGCGGACTGGAAGCTACAGTGACTCTGCATCGGAAAGTGACACAACTGGCTGACCAGGCTGGGGCTAGCTGGTTAGCATGCTAACTCCAGTAGAAGAAAAGAAGTGAAAGAAATAGTATCAAAACAAGAGGGTTGCTTTCCACAGCTGGAGACAGCTGTTGTTGAGTAAGGGATTGAAGTTTGATGCTGAACTCACAATGTTTCTTCTAGACTGGTCAGTAAACAGTTGTTAATGCTAATGTTAGCTATGTAACAATAGCAAAACTTACACATAGCTCCTGTATAAAAAAAAATGTCTCAAAAACTATTGAACAGATGACCATTACATTTGGTCCAGGGATTCATGCTCTCCTCAGGATGAACTGAAATAACTCTGGTGATACTCTAAACCTCTGATCCAGCACCATCACGTCAAAAATGAACTGGTAACTGAACTGTTGACCCAACACCTGCAGAACTAATGACATTTCCACCAGCCACAGGTTTACTTTTTATTTAATGCTAATTAGCAAATATTAGCATGCTAACACACATGCTAAACATGATACCTGCTAAACGTGAGCATGTTAGCATTGTCATTGTAACAGCAAGGCTGTTCAGCCTCACATCTGCTAGCATGGCTGTAACATTGCAGTCTTGTTTGTGTTTGAACTGTTTTAAAAATGGACAGATTTAATTCTATCCATACCACAGAATGCTTACAATGTAATTTTGATTCTTATTATATTACATGAAATGATTGTAATGTTCAAGTGCGACAGATCAACTTTCTTCTGTTAGAAGCTGTGGCGAGTTAGAACAAGTCCAGATCTATGAGTATATGAAATAAAGTGACTATGCTGAATCACCATCGTCACTGACCCACTGGTGACTGAGAGCCCTGTTTTCAGCTCAGCATCAGTCATTTCATATTTTTGATATGACCCTGCTTCTACCAGATGAAAGAGCCTCTTCCTGCTGTTTCGGTTCTGCCTGAAACTTATTTAACTTTTGCTGACAGCTCAACCTTCTGTTGAGCAGGCACCAAAGAGAGAGTTATATTTATCCCTCTGAGCTCCTCATGGGTATTATAAGATAATAAACACTTATTCTCTCTTCCACCACACATTCATGTCCACCTTGGCTGAAGAGATACACTTCCTAATGTAATTCACTGACCATAGACATTAATATTGTTTCAACTTTTTCAACTTTCAACTCTTCCTTCAAAATTCACACATAGCAGAGATGGGAAAAAAATAAAATGTTTGAAAATGAATTATTCTGAAACTTATCAAAATTCTTGTTTTATTAAAATACACGTCCCTTTTTTTTTGTCTATTTGTCTTTTAATCTCACATTCATTCCAGTTTACTTGTGTATTTGATGTAGTGTCATGAGGATATGTGTTACACAGTTAATGCATTATCATAACATCCATCTCCCTGTCAGGTTCAATTTGGTTTGTCATCCATGTCCCTCTGTGTGAGTGATGGATGCTGAGCTGACAATGGCCTGGATTCACAGACCACTTTAATAGGATAGGTAGGCATTAGAGGTAAGACTCTCCCAGCATCCAGGTGCACCAAATCCAGTGTGCCAAATCCACTGTGTGGCACACTGGACGGTACACAGTGGTCGGTGGAGGTAACTGGACTTTTTTCAGCACTTTCTGGGGAGAAAAATAAGGTGAATTTTGATGCACTGATGTGTGTTCAGTTGGAGACGCACCAGTTGGGATATAAAGTTTTAACATTTTATCCTCCAAGGATTTTGAGCTAACTTCTCTTGACTTTTTTTTGAGAAAAAAGTTTTTTTTTTCTCACAAAGTTATCATCTATGTGTTTTTAATTGCGCTTGCACTGTTGCTACCAATCTATTTTCCAAATTCCGTGTTGTATTTCAGTTTTGTCATCTTCAGCTCTGAGCCTTTGGAGTCCTGCCTCTCACCTCTTCTCCTCTCTCACAGACGAAACACAGCATCGTCCCTCGTTACCTCGCCGCTCTCCTTCCCCTATTCCCCCGGTAACACTCCTTCTCTGCAACCATGGTGGTGATGAAGATGAAGTTCCCCTTTGAGAAAAGGGTGAAGCTAGCCCAGGGACTGTGGCTCCTCTCCTGGTTTGCCACAGTGGCCGGGGCCATAACCTTCACCCTGGGGTGCATCCTTAAGACGGAGCTCCGCAGGAGGGCAGAGGTACTTTTTAAAATTTAAATGCTTAGTGCTTCATGCTTAAGAGCTTACTTCATATTTCTAAAGCTTTGTAGTGAGTGACTCTTCTTTTACATTTTAGTTACCAAAAATTGTGATTACTGTTAAACTGTGATTAAATAAAATGGGTGATGTGTAACTCTCAGTGTAACAGAGACTATGTGTTGGAACTTGTGGTCCAACTGTCTCATACTCTAAACTCAGCAGCCACATTCAGGGCCAACTGCAGTAAGTGATTAAAAACTAATTTGTGATTTACATAAATGTCATCAAGAACATCTTAATGCTATCTGTCATTTTGGGAGAAAACTTGAAAATGAGACGTTTCTTGAAAGGATAAAGTAAATCTGATACCATCAAAGAAATGTCCTTGTTAAGTGGAGATCAATGAGAGATAGATAGACCTGTGACCCACTTTAGATCCTGACTCATCATTCAATAAACCAGGCTCTGTCAGTCTTAATCATGCTAATCCCCTATTGAAGCCTGTCATTACAACTTTGCATTATTAACAAAACTACACAACTTTATATCTTATTTGGATGTTTTTCTTTCCCAGATTGAAACAGTTTGAACAATTTCATTTTCAGCCTTAAAAACATATTTCATTTTTAAACATGTTTGTCATATTTTTAAAAGTACCGACATATAATTTACCAGTGATTAAGAATGTTTTTTGACAAGAAGGGGCGTGGTCTATTTCAATGGTTAGATCCTTTGATAGCAGTAGCTGGGGTTATGACAGTATTCTGTTTACACACTTTAATGGTTTTAAAAAGTTTAAATGAATGTGTGCATATTGTGAAGAAGAAAATTAAAAATGAAATGAAACATCAAAAGAAAATGAAAGACATACACAATAAATAGATAAACTACAGAATTTATGAGGTTTACAAAAGTGATATCATGTCATGCCACAATGTTTCTTACTCCATCATTTTACTCCAAAGTAAAATCAACGTCATCAGTGTTACTGAATGTGAGACATCTATAAAACTCCACCATATTCTGGATGCCCCCCCCCAACACACATATACACACACACACACACACACACACACACACACACACACACACGCATACACAAAAAGAAAAATGTGAGCTTTCTATTTCCTTTTAACTCAAATCAACTACTTTAACTGTCAGCTGCTCTGTGAATTTCCAGACTTCGGTCTTATACAAAGATCTTCTGCATAAATCAGTGAAATGTGCCTCGTTTCCCAAAACAGCCTCAAAAAATAGACGACACTGCACATCCTGTTCAAGCAGCTCGCTCATTTCCTGTTGAGTATATAATCATCAGTCCATGTTATCTTTTTCAGTTCTGCAATTTTAATAACGCAGGAACCAGAACCTAAAAACAGTCTTGTATACCAGAACATCGCAGTGCAATAGCACATTTAACAGGGGCCAGAACATAACTGCATGTCTTTTAGTTTATGTGCTTGTTTTTCACTCTCCTCCAACAGCAGCTTCAGGTGCTCAATAGACTCTGATTAAACTGAATGCTGTAATCATGAGTATTTGTGTCTGACTGTGATGCTGAGAATGAAAATGATTAAATCAGGAAATCTTCCACAAATAAATGAAGGGCTATTTTTTTACAAAACAGCAAACACAAACAACTTTTGAGCCTTTCAGAGTTCATCAACACACATATTGTGGTCAAACATTGTTCAGACCCAGAGAGCATTAACTTTCCATCTACGTTTAAAATTGCAGCCATAGAAAAAGACTCAATTACCAAAGTTTAGATGTTAAAATAAATGTTGAATTTTCAGATAATTTCAGACAAACACGTTTCTTCTGTCAGGTGTTAAAACAGCATCTTCACATGTTTGTTGACAGATTGTCCATCATTTTTAACAAGATACTTTCTGATGTATTTTTCCATCTCAAACAAACTGATATTGATTATATTACTGTGTCACATACTTACAGGTGATGGATAACTCAGACATACATGTTGTCCCCAACACCCTCATGATAGTTGGTCTGGCCTCTTTGGGTATCAACTACTTTGCTTCAAAGATCTGTCAAGATGCCCTGGACACCGAGCGGTTTCCTCGCTGGAAGACCATCTTGAAGCCCTACTTTGCCGTCTCTTGTTTCTTCACTGTCCTCATGCTGCTGGCTGTCATCATGAGCTATGCGATGAAGGGCAGTCTGGAGTCTTCTCTGAAGGGTGGCTTGAGGAACGGCATCCGCTTCTACAAGGACACAGACACCCCGGGCCGCTGCTTCCAGAAACAGAACATCGATCGCCTGCAGATGGAGTTTCAGTGCTGTGGAAACAGTGACTTCAGGGACTGGTTTGAGGTCCAGTGGATCAGCAACCGCTACCTTGATTTCAGCACCAAGGAAGTGAAAGAGTAAGTTGTGGAAAAATGTCAGGAGTTAGTTTCACATCAGTGAATATAGGTGGAAAGAGGAGGACATCTAATAACAGTGCTGTGTTTACAGATTTAACCTGACACGTTTCCTTTGTTTCCTTAGCCGCATCAAGAGCAACGTGGATGGCCGTTACTTGGTAGACGGTGTCCCGTTCAGTTGCTGCAACCCCAGCTCTCCACGGCCATGCATCCAGTATCAACTCACCAACAACTCAGCTCATTACAACTATGAATACCAGACTGAGGAGCTCAACATCTACCTCCGAGGCTGCAGAGAGGCCCTGGTCAACTACTACATGGGTCTGATGAACACCATTGGTGCTGGAGTGCTGTCAGTCTTCCTCTTACAGGTAAACTACCAGAAGAATTACAGCGTCCAACAATGGCTTCAGCCAGGGTTTGTGATGCTAAGGTGTGCTTTGTATCTGTATTAAAAGTGGCTTTTTAAGGACCGGTATTGCTGCAAAGAGGTTATAAAAACATGAACAAGTATGAATTAATATCATACATTTAACAATGTGTAATGTGTCAACAATAAAATTCCTGCAGCTGTATGATTCAAACATATCAGCAATGAGATTATACAGTATCCATCCATCACACATCCGTTTGCTCGTCCTCATGCACTGTGATGGATGCTGCTCTACATCTGATTCGCTCCCTCATTTCTCCGCCTTCCTCCCTCCCAGGGTTCTGTGCTGGTAAGCTTGCGGTTCCTGCAGACCGCCATGGAGGCGGTGACAGGGGAGGAAAACACAGAAATGGAGACAGAGGGGTACCTGCTGGAGAAAAGCGTGAAAGAAACCATCATGGAGTACCTCGACCCGGTGCTGAAGTTCCTCCTGCTCACAAACCAGGTGGAGGAGGGCACTACTGCAGCGGCCGACCCAGCTACCGCCTAAATTACATAGGATGTACACACATGTAAATAATTTTTACACAGAGAGCGCAGTGATGAGTGATCATTTAAATTGGAGAAGAGAACATGAAACACAGATTTGTATGAATTTCACAGATTTAGGGATAGTATTTTTTATTGCCAGATGACCCTCACATGTAAAGTAAATGTTGACTTTATTACTGTACTTGCCCATTCAAATTCCATGTGCTGAACTGATCCCTTCTCTGTAAACCACATACTCCATAACACCAGAGAAGATACCCACAGACGTTATTGTAAACCCAATACTCTACAATTCTACAATTTGTGAGATACTTGTTGGTACTCCTTAATATGAATAATACGCTCAAAATCATTGAGCACATACTTCATTTTTTATCATTTCACAGTTTTATTTTTTCCGTCATTTACGTGAATGATAAACCCTTTATTGATACATTTGTTTACACTTCCACAAATACACAAAGTCACTCCATTGCTTTTGAATGTGATGTGCATTGCTAATTTCATTCTTATGTTAATTGTCTGTGTAAAAAGCAATAAAACAATCATCAATCTATCACTTGATAAACAGTAATTCATGAGGGATGAGGCAAAAAATGTTTTTTTGGTCCTACAAAGACAAGGATGTAAAGCTGACTGTAGAGAGACATGAGGCACAATGCTCTGCCTTGCAACAGGACTATGACATAATGTAACAGACAACTTATTAAAGTTTGAAGTTACTAATTGTTTCATGGAGTGGAGTCACTCGTTCCCTCTCTTTCTAATGTAAAAACAATACATGCAGACATTAAAATACTTCATGTCTCCCTCCATAACGGGAGCTCTAAGATTTTCCCTGCCAGTGAAAGGAATAGGATTAAGAGGATTGATGAATCGATGTCAGTAATGCAGTGAAAGCCATCAAGTGTGTCCTCTGTTATCTCACCTTTGTTAAAGCTTTTAATCCCATTTGTTAATACTCAGCCTGCTGCGATTGCAGTTAGACACCTGCGTCAGGTGGATGTAAGATGCAGAGTGAACCATGCGAAGACTTTGTGTGCTTATAAAAGTCTAAAATATTATTAATAATAATAATAATAATAATAACAACAACAACAATAATTATAATGATAATAACAATAATAATATTGACATTGATCGAATTGAGATCTAACTTTTCAAATGCAGCTATACTGTAAAGAGTTTGTGATGTGGCGGCTCGTTGGGTCATCGATGGAGTTTCTGATTTTGCCACAAAAAAAGAAAAATATCTAAACACTCTAATGCTTTTTTCCCTTTAATTTTTCCCATGATAGTTCATTAAATATGAAAGAAATCTACACTGTCTTTATTACCAGAAACAAACATTTGGTTCATCCCAGGAATCTATTTGTAATGTCAACCCCATATGAAAAATGTTATTAAAAGCCCCTTTAAAAACAAGACTGTGTACTGAGTGATTCTCTGGATCACCTCTGACTGAGAGCATCAAGAGTTTCACATATAGGGTTTGTAATTGCAAAAGAACCAGGCTGTATGACTCTCACTGATTGTCTTTTTTTGAAGCTTCTATAGCTGTCTAATATTTACATCAAATAATTTGATTATGATGTATATTGTGATTCAAGTCATTCATTACACTTGATGGAGAAATTTGCAGGTTATGAACCTGTTGATCACCACAAGTTCTATCACTACAGTAACACAACGTCAGACCCACTGTAAGTCAGGACCATGCAATGAATATTAGTTTTGTGAAGGTTATTTAAAGTTTTTGTTGAGACTCTGTTGATTAGTCTTTTCGTATTAGAGTGATATGATATTTTGTCCAGCAGGGTGACAAAACAAACACAGAAATATGGTACAACAATACCCACTCCACATGCTTCTAACATGATACCAAGGTTGTGCTGCAAGACTCAATGAGCTAAAATGTATTACAGTGTAAGAAAGCATAAAGCATAATGTAATTCCACAGCCAGAAAGAGAAAGAGTCTGATTATAAACTATTTGAAATTCAAATACATTTTAATTTAAAACATGGATTAGCTTTGGCAGCAAACCACTGTTTGTTAATGAATATAAATCACATACTACAGCTGATAAACAATCTGCTTCCTGCGTAATTACAGCTGCCTGGGACGTGTTGATCACGTGACGGTGAGAGACGGCGCGCTCTATCGCGTTTCGACTCATTCTCGGGATCGTACTTTTTTTACACCACTTTATTCTTGTCGCACCCGAGGTGGTTGAAGACCCGCCCCTACACTGCCGATTGGCTAGTTTGTGATTAAGTTTAAGCATGAAGAGTGGTGATTGGTTACTATTGGAGCAACAATAATCAGATAAGCCAATCAGAGGCAGAGTAGGGGAGGGCCTTAGCCCATCTCGGGTGAGGAAAAAAAATAGCAAGTTTGAACCGGTCCCCTTTAAAATCTGTCAGCACGGCGCTATAAAAATAAGCTCCTGACGAATATCTTTAAATATTTGGTCTTAGATATTTTAACAGCTACTTCATTAACGAGTGCTTCAGTTATCGAGGTGTTTCTATTCTTGCAGAGTGACTGTCACACCCATTAAAGAGTGGTTCAGAACAACAGAGTCGTTCGTCCGTCACTCTCGCAGCTGCCTGGAAAGCTAGTTTCAGACAGCTGGCTAGCCAAGGAAATACCATCAAATCATTGATTAGCTAATGTATTTAGCTACAGTATTTACAAAAGTAGCGGGATCCTATCCAGGATAAGCAGCGAGTGGAGGAAATAAATTTCAACTGGCAGGTAGGTGGACAAAGACATTTTGTTCCATCACTTGCCATTAACAGTAGCTGTATTGGACTGTTGGACAAAACACCAAAAGTTAGCTAACTAACAGATATGTTAGGTGACCAAGATGTTATCAACGGATAACTGAAATGTATAAATAGGTCGGAAAGTATCGTAGTACTGTCAATGCGTCAGTAGCTAACACGGTCGCTTCCCCTGCCTTCAAGCTAACTGAGCTAACGCTAACGAAATGAAGTTTAGTGGCGTTGAGTTGTTCTCTGGAATATCTCAGCCATTGTTTGGGCATGTGTAGGACAATCCAGTCAGATTTTAGCAAGCTAACCTTGGTCTTACTGACTGCCATCGGGCTGTTGCCGTGATATCTCTGTATTTACCACCTCTCTCTGACGTTACTTAGACTATAGTATTGAAACTCAAAGCCTTATAGAAATACTTTATAAATGGGACGGAGTAACAGTGAAACGTTGGGACCAAACGATCATTTCAGTTTAGCAGGGTGAGGTCAACAGTGGTCGATTGGGATGTTCTGATTGTACAGGGTTTTTTTCCAGTCTAATACCACATGGTGGCACTGGTGCTCAGTGAAACCTGGGCTAAATTTGCCTGATTACTTGTTTATTGAAACATGACTAAAGGAAATGGGTGAAGTGGCATGCGTCAGTGACAAAGACCCACCAGTTCATGTTGCAAGTATTTGGCTAGTCATCTCTGAGGTAATAACTAAGTCTTTTTTTGAAGGTATATAGGACCAAAGCAAGTGTCCTAAATATAACTATGCACCACATGCACATACCCTCCTTAGTTGGCCCCTCTGGTCTTTTTTTGTGCTGTTATGTTTGTTTTTCTTACCCATCATATTAATACTGCTCTGCACTGTGTAAATGTGGTAACAGGTTTTGAATTTGGCCATTGCGTGTTTCAGATTAGAGATGGAAGGAGACGACTGCAGTTTTCCTCCAGACTCGTCAGATGACCACTCACAAAGAGGAAGTGTTGCTTCTTCTGCAACACTTTCCCGTGGTACGGAGCAGAAAATTATAATATAAATTCCCCCTCTGTGTTTTTAAACATGCAGTACTTTTCATTTGTATCAACTTAACGTCAAATTAAATTTTAATTTAAATGTGTTGTCGTTCGGCTTATTTCCTTTTTATAATGTTGTTTATTTTCTGTTTAATTTTGTGTATCTATGATTGTTCACACAGCTCAAGATGTACTTATATACCTGTTTGGTGACAGTGCAGTCCACTTATCTGTAGAAGGGCTTGGCAGTGTCACTGTGCAGGAGCTGGGCCGCAGTGTTCGTGAGGCTCTCCATATTCCTGAGTCTGCACAGGATGCTTTTGCCTTCTGGTTGTGTTCTCCACTGCTGGGTAAGAACTTTTTCCCAACACACTCTACATTCATAAATGCTCCGACTCTTTGTTGACGTTATGAGAATGCTGAGATGCATATGGATGCTTCTTTCTTAAAAAGTGGATACCAAATATTAGATAACACCTTATTTTATTGACAAGATGTCAGGCAGAATATGTGTCTACATGCCTGGGCCCGAATGATAAAGACCAGACATATGTTAGATATATCAGAAGATTCATTGCAGGGAAACACTATTACATTTTATTTCCTCCACACTCCTCAGAATTGCAGTTAAAGGTGAGGCATCAACCATACAAACTGTGTCGGCAGTGGCAGGACCTGCTGTATCGTTTCACTGAGGCCTCCGAGGAAGACATTTCACAAGGTGAGAGCTTGGTCTCTATGTTGCTGTGTTTACAAAAAAGGAAACCTGATTTCTGATTCAGGTTTGTGAAAGAGTGGCTGTGATAGCAGGGTAAAGAAAAGCAATATGCCTTATATTAAGTAAACATGAAACTGAAATGAATAACTTCATAGCCGCAGATGAACAGTAGGTTCTTTGTAAAAAATGTTTACAATAAGATAAAGTAAGGCTGAACCCGTCGTGTCACTTTGCTGTCAATTTAAAAACTCCATCCAAGACGGAAAAAAGGATTACAACCTTTTCAGGGTACAGATATCATCATATATGCAGTAAAACATGTAAAATATATTAACTTTGCCTCAAAAATGTGGTAGTGTCCAGCTTATCAAGGTGCATCTACAGTGGATATAAAAAGTCCACACACAGTTATGAAATTGCAGATTGAAATAAAAATAACTTAATGTTAGACTTTTTCCATCTTTAATGTGACCTTCAAACAAACACAAATCCAGAGGGAGAAAGAAGCTGTGTTCAAAGTTCCATTGAATATTCATTCAACAATAAAGTCTGTTGGCGAGTACAGCAGTATATACCTGCCATCAGTGAAAGGGATTCTGATTAAACCCAGACTAAAGTCAGCTGTGCTTGTAAGATTTGCTTGAATGATTGGGGGGGCATTCAACAAGGAGAACTAATTGCGAGATCTAATTGTTAAAAAGTACCAATCAGGAGAGGGATATAAAAGAATATCGAAGGCATTGGATGTACCATGGAGCACTGTCAGAACCATCATAATAAAGTGGAGGAAATGCAGAACCACAGAGTAGTTGCAAAGATCAGGACGTCCCTCCAAAGTTGATGATGGAAGAGGAGAAAACTCAGGGAGGCCAACAGCAACACTGAAGGAGCTACATGAAGGGTCACGTATTTCATGTGATCACCATCTCCCCTATTCTGCACGTCTGGGCAGAAAAGAGAAATCAGACTCTTGGAATGTCCCAGTCAGAGTCCAGAGTCCCACTGGACATCTGTGGAATGACCTGAAGAGGGCTGTGCACAGGAGATCCCCTCACAATTTAAAGGAACTTGAACTTTTTTTGCAAAGAAGAGTGGGATAAAATTACAGTCAAGTGAACAGAGACTTTTTCACAAAAACCTGCTGCTGTAATAAATGCAAAAGGTGCTTCCACAAAGTATTAGTTTGATAGTGTGTGCAGATTAATACAATCAGGATGTTATAGGTTTTTTTTTTTTAAATATTTCCTAATAATTCAATTAATTTTTTTAAACATTTTATTGTCTGTATTTGTGTTCGTTGCAAAGTCACATTAAAGATGGTAGATGTCTGACACTGATGGTGTTTTTATATCCACTGTAGATCTATTCTCTGATTTCCTGCCTGAAGCCCGTAAATAACCTGGTTCCTCGTGTGTTTCTATGTATGCTGAGTACAGCCTGTTTCTTTTTCCTGCAGCTGTTCCCTCTGGATTTGTAGCTTACTTATAAATCGTTTGTGCTTAGTAGCTTATTCAGGGTAAATAAAGGATAAAGGTGCTGTCAGGTTTGTTTGGAATAAATAAAGGGAAAAGGAAGGGAGTTGGCACAATAAGCAATAAACACCTGTGGCTGAACAGGAAAAGAAAAGGCTGGAACATGTAGAAAGTCAAACTGCATCACGAGCAGTTACAGTTACTGTGAGGGATATTCAGTGGACCTGATCAGTGTGTTGACAATCCTGTCCACCCTGTAAAACATGAACATTGTGTTCATTATATACTACGTACAATTTATAAACTGGTTAATCAAGGCAATAATTTATGGCTGCAACTACTGATTATTTTCATTTACAATTTAGTAAATCCAGAGTAAATCCCATATGAATGTGGTCAAGGACACAACCTTCAGTTAAACAAACTGGGATTAGACCAAACGGAGATTTTTACTTTTTACAAAGTACAACATTGGTTGTTGCTCTGTCAAAACTGTCACCCACAAATGACGTGTGGTGAAGTGTCAGTCTGTTATTTGTCATGACTCTACCAGTTGAACAGCTCACATGTGCTTTGAGTGCTTTCCGTCCAGTGATATCGAAGAACGGGTGACACAGTGACAGTTACTGCTAATAAAACAAAAAGGATCACGAATGCATTGCATAATCATTGAGATGCTGTTATGTGTTGTTGCGGAGTAGGTAGGGATACCACCCACAGTACAGGACTGTGAGCCAGAGCAGAGTGGGCTGGAGGGGGCTTGAGTGGTAGATTTGATGTTACCCCCACATCTACTGCAGTGTTCGTCTCTCATCCCTCACTCCTCCACTCTGGGTGATGAGGCTGAATTTCACCCATTGAATGACGAGAGAACACAGTCACCTAACCCTAATGCATCACTGTCCTCTGCTCTTTCCTCAGATGAGCCATTTCTCCAGTACAGACGGAATGTGTTTTATCCTAAATCTAAAGAGCTGCAGGTAATATTGCCTCTACAAAACATTCATTACTCTTATATACAAGTGAATTATAAAGACACTGTTATCCATCACTTGGTAGTAAGGGTCTGTTTCTTACAAATGCTCAGTGAGTGTAAATGAAGATATTTGGTTAATGTCTGAAAGCCATTAGACTGCAGTGGTCATTATGGGATTTCCTGTAAATCAGAACTGTTTCAGAGGGGCTACTGGGGTAAAAATGTTTTTCTGTGTTATATAATAATCTTTATTTATAGAGCACTTTTCTAAACCCAAAGTTACAGAGGAAGCAAACTGTAATCAACATGTTGTAAAACCATTAAATTAGATAATTAGAAGCGACTTCAGTACGTTACAATAAAAGAAACTCAGACAAACTCTGAGCTAACTGTTGATAACTGTTGATAATCTCCCGAGCAGATCGATGATGAAGGAGTGCTGAAACTTCTGTATGAGGAGGCCAGGAGCAACATCCTCACAGCTCGATACCCCTGCGATCCCGAGCACTGGATGGGTCTTGGAGCCTTGTCTTTTGCTATTGATGAGGGATCTAGTCTGGACAGCCAACAGTTTACTTCTACCATCAGGTAAATTCAAGAGGCTGGTTAAAAAAAATTACCATATTCTGGATGTGTTTAGTTTTGTATTTTTGTTTTCACATTGTTGATTCTTTGACTTCACTTTTTGGCTAAGAGTTAGATGATACGATCAATATCACTGGATGTAAGGCTACAGCCTGGACATGTAGCTTAGCTTAGCTTAGTTTAGTGTATTTTAGCGTAAAGGCTGGAACAAGGGGAAACCGTGTGGCTCTGTCCAAAGGTAACAAAATCTACCTTTTCAGTACCTCTGAAGCTCTCTGGTCTGTGCAGATTGCTTAATTCACACTAATTAGTTTCAGAAGAGCTCACTAGTTACAACTAAAGTGTAAAGTTCCCGTCCAAGAGACTGACCAGTACATAACCCCCTCATGAAACTAGATTAACAATTTTCCTCTTCAGTTTTTACACAGATTAAACAGTAGACAGCAAGCCTAGCTGTTTCCCCTTTATGCTAAGCTAAGCTAACAAGCTGTAGCTTCCTATTTAAAAGACAGATATTAGAGAGGTATTGATAACTCTCTTTGAGAATGGAAATTATTATCTGAAGTTGGCAGTAAACCCATGATTTGAAGTATGAATGTTTTTGTCACAGTGGTGTAATTATATGGACAGACACTGATAAGAATGTGAAAGTCGGCCATTTTCTGGGAAGAGAATCGTCACTTTACATCATGGCAATAATTTGACTTGACCTTTCTGTCAACACATGACTTACCTGACCTTCTGTTCTTTTGGCTCCAGCACTTAATTAACTGAACTTCACAATTCACAGTTCACTCGGTTACAGTTTGGCCTTTTTAGAAAATACACATCTGCGTCTCTGTCGATTTTGTCAAACGGTGAGAGAACGCCTGCTGCAGCTCAGTGTACTAGAAAAACCATTGACACAGTAAAAAGCACCCCCGAACTCATGTCCCTAAACCCACGTTTTAAATGGCAGCTGGTCGATTTAGCAGCTTCGAGTACTTCGGCACAATCAAAAACAAAACGCTGCAATTTGATGAAAATCAACAGGCATTGTGAAAAAGGTCAGCAGTGATTCTCTTGTTTGAAGAGGCTTTAATTTTGTCTTATGGTGATAACACTCATTGAGCCACTGCAGCAATTTTCAGTTGCTTGTTGGTTTGTGCAGGAATGAACAAAATGACATTTTGGATTGGAGTGAGATGATCATGAGAGTGTGTCTCTTTTTTTCTCTTTAAAGCCTTTTGAGACTTGACTGTGATTAAGGGGATGTGGATTATACAGTTGGTACTTGACGGAGCCTATGAAACACTGTACATATAATAAAGGAGTATAGTCACTGTTCTTTTTGTACGTATTCATGACACACATTACAGGCTGTTTACAGATAGCAGTAACTGAATATGTTTAAGGAAGTCTCGTCTTTGTTTGTGTGTTTTAATAATGTCTTAGTTTGTCAGTTGTTTTTATCCGTCATCATCTCTTTATTTGGTGTTTAATGATTATTAAATGGACAATTTGAATTTTGCATCAAAACAAACATGAGTGCTTCATCCCAATAGTCCATAGATTACATCTTGTTTTCATAATTTTTCTCTTTGACCATTGATCATAAAGCAGTAGACGAGATGAGAAGAGGCACTTAGTTTATCCTGTTCACATAAATGACATGATGTTTAATGTTTGAAGCAGAGTCACATTAGATCATCTTGGTATCTACAGATTGAATCATTCCCTGTATTGTAAACACTGGTTACCGATTATAAATTAGACCAGAAGCTGTTTTCAGGCCTTTATTATTAATGAAGGATATTAAGGATTTTGATGTCAGTAGGTGAGTAGTAGTAATTGAAGAGAGGAGTCAAAACTAACACTTGTTTGAGGCAACACTTTTACTATAAGGAACTTTATTTTGACATCAATGCGTTTTGGTCTGTGGCTTTATTGCAGCCCAGTCATAATGACACAGCACAGCAGGACAGGACAGTGACAGTAGGTTGTTTCTGCAACAGAAGCAAAGGTCAACATGAAATTAAGCAGTAAATGTCAGCAAATGAATTATGAATTGAATATAATATTAAGCCCAGGTTTGCACAGATACGAACTCGTCTTCTCTGCTCTCCACAGAGAGAAGAAGCTGTCCTCTTTTCTGCCTGCACATGTTGCCATGGGGGGTGGAGGTCTCCTCTCCACTCTGAGGGGGAAGTCGAGCCGTCAGGCCGGGCTGGAGCAGAACCTGTTGGGGGAGTACAGAAAAATCAGCACATCTGCCGCAAGCCCTCCTGAGCCCACACAGCTCCTACACCAGTACCTCAACACATGTCACACTCTGCCTTATTACGGGTAAGCGTTTGTGTAATGAGCCATTTATATTTCCCTACAGAAGATAGTTTTAAAACTCAAAGGCAACGATAGACACACCTCAAATAACTGTGAATCATGTTTGTTTTTCAATCGACATTAACAGGTGTGCTTTCTTCTTTGGGGAGATTGACAAACCAGCGCAAGGGATCCTTCAGAGGGGAAAACGCAAAGCTGTCAACATCGGGATCTGTCTGGAGGGAGTTTATGTGATGGATGTCAAAGAGAAGGTGAGCGCTGGATCTTTTTTTTTTTTAAATGAAACGTCATGTTTTTTCTCACCACGTATGTCTGTGCATACTTGGATAATCACTGTGCACACTGCAGACATTTTCTCTCCCCTCTCATTCCTCTTCGTGAAAGCGATCCTGACTTCTCTCTCCCTGAACATGTTTCCTTGCAGCATGTCCTGCTCGGCCTGCGTTTCAGTGAGCTCTCCTGGGACCACAGCCACCCGGAGGAGGAGGGGGACTCGCACATTCTGTGGCTGGAGTTTGATGGAGAGGAAGACGGTACTCCTGTCAACAAGCTGCTAAAGATCTACTCAAAACAAGTAAGAAAATGTTTGTGAAATTAAATAAAATTCACAAATGATCTGATGTGAATGTATTTACATCTGTGCGGCGGCTGTACTGTGGGTTAGATTGCCTCAGAACTGTCGAGTGTGTTGTGGTGATTGGCCTGTTTGTTTTTTTGGGCGGCACCTGTCCTGACCTGCTGACACCTCCACCATCTCTGCTTTACTTTGAGCATCACTTTAAGACCGTCTTGCTGCTGGAGAGGGTGGCAGATGTGGTCCTCTTGTGTGCGTCTCACTTCAGATGTGTTCAGCGTTCAGCCGTCTCTGGAGCGCACTGCACCTGGTGTTTTGGAGAGCCTTCAGATCGGGTGCAGCTGCTGTGCCCATTTGTTCTTGGAGTGGCGTAACATTTGAAAATGTCAAATCATTACAACAAATGATTGTTGGTTTGAAAAAGACTGAGCACAACAGATGGTGAAGAGATGTTACATAATGGTAGAGCCAGTCACAAATAATCACAGCAGGCCCTAATCCAAGGCTGGCAGTGTGACCCAAATCAAAAACTTAAGTACAGCTGTTCATTACATATACGTCTCAGGATCAGACTTAATAACTTGTCTTTTTTTTTTTTCTGTTGGACCAGGCAGAGCTGATGAGCGGCTTCATTGAGTTCTGTGTGGAGCTGAAGTCTGCGTCGGAGGGAGGGGCTGCGGCTGACACGGACGGCGAGGTGAGCCAGTCTCCGCAGCCCGCCAGGAAAGACGACAGCAACAAGAATGGACGTGGAGGAAGGCGGGGGATGCTGCACAGACAAAGCAGTGTTGTGTGCAGTCGGGTCCATTCACTTAACACTATCAGCTACGTGGACAACGGTGAGTCTAATGGTTTATATTAATAGTCCAACATATTTACAGTGTAATCTCTCTAGAGTGAGCTGCTTCTGTGCCAAGACAGTCTCCCTGTAGTCGCGTCAGTTGGAGAAATGTTTCTATATTTGTCCCTTTTTTTTTTATCTTTCAGGGAAAGAAATCAAACGCTTGAAACCAAAAAGAGCCGCGTCCTTCTTCACCCGACAGGCGTCTGCACCCACGTACTCTGCAGTGCAAGTGACAGAGAGTCTGGAGCAGGGTTAAACTCACAGAGCGGCTCTGCCCCGTTCCTCTCCAAGACCAAACCTGAACATTTTACACTGAGATTTAAAGAAAAGACTTGATATGAGTTTGAGACATTTAACTGATAATATATGAACATGCAAAGGACCAAGCGAGGGATCTAAGTGCGTGTGACAATATTTATCTTCTGAAGTTGTGTATATTAAGGGAGTGCAGCAATGTGAAAAACAAAAAGATCTTTTAACACCGATGCTTCTGAGGTTAAACTGAAGTGGCTGTTCATTAGATGGCCTTAAAGAAAATATTCTGATCACCATATGACAGACCTCCTTCATAAGTCTGAGACAAGCCTTAGAGAAACCCTCAGACGATGACTGTGTGATATCTCGTGACCTTTCTGCAGCGCTCTGGAGGCGGTTTTACTGCTATTACTCAAGAACTTTAAACCTCAAAAGAGTAGAACCACTGCATTACCTCTTTTTACTTTAACTCTTCTTGGGGATTGAACACCAAGAATGTTTCAGTACATCCCCTTTATAACATTAACCATCCTGCTCAGAACTGCATGAGTTAGCACAAACTCTTTACAGTCAGCAGGGGACGATCTGAGGGCGTGTTCCCACTAGTCTGCTTTTTTAAACTGCCAGTGCCTTGTTCTAATGAAAGGGTGAAGCCACTTTAAAAAAGTACTTAGTACTTAGTGCTTGGTGTTACGGATCATAAAAAGTCTGTATGGGAGCTCACTGGCTGTGTTGTGGAGGTTTCTTGTAAGTACATGTACTTAAGAGTTTAACATGATTAATATTTGCTGATATTTGCAGCTAGTTACTGTGGAGAAACAATGCAGGTGGTACATCGCACATTTAAAAATGAACTTTTATTTGTAAAAGCGGGAAAAGTGAATTTGGTGCAAACGTGTAAAATAACAGGATAAAATAGTATTTCAAGTGTTTTACAGCTTCCAGGTGTAAAAGCCAAAATTGCACGTTCACAGTATCAAGTGCTCATCGAGAGCTGAAGCTGATTTACACCAACCGAAGAATCGGATCAGTCAGACACTAAACTACATGTTAAGTTAGTAAAAAGAACTAAATATGAATGTACTGTACCATGCTGCTACTTTTACCACTAAATGATCTGCAGTTATCCAGTTAAAACATATCACATTCAAAGTTAAACTTGTAAATCAGAACCATCAGTACAGGTGACATCCAGGCACAGGTCTGGACTCGACTGTCACCTGCTCGGTCAGATCGGATCAGCAAAGTACAAACTGATGCAATATCGTACTTGTGCAACTTCTGACATGAGAGAGGCTAAAATAAGACAAACCTTCCTGTTTAACTGTGATCTGCTGTGCTCTACACAAGCACATTCAAACTGCAACTTAAATGTCTAAGTTTCGGTTAATGATTGTTTTCCTCGCAAACACAATCATGGTTGACATTATTTGAAAGAAGACAGGGAACACTATCTTTGTGTGATGTTGCTGACACCTTGTTTTCAGCTTTGTGACAATGCATTTTCAAATACTCCAGTGGGTTTATTCAGGAGAAACCAAGTTAACTAGTGATGGTAGAAAGTAGAATTTTCTCAACCCATGAAGAAACATTTAATGCTTCAGTTCATCTGATAAATTAGAAATCACTTTATCCTGAGATGGTTTTCACCGGACTGTGACAGTCTGCTCTGAGCATATGACACAGACCTTTTCGACTATGCTGTTGAATTCTCCGTCTGTACACCAAAGCAAGCCTATCTAACATGCTGCAACACAGAATACTACCTTAACGCTCCAGAGACAGAATTCAGATGTTGCCGCAGGTGTCTCTCCGAACATCACACCAACCCAGACACAGGCAGTTCCTGTCTCTGCTGCACGATTAACAAACGTGGCCACCTCACTAACGGCCATCGAAGAAGTTATACAGCTGTATAACACTGCCATATGTCCTCCTTTGAGATGCGGTGCCATCATGCGTTCTTCCTGATTATCCTGAGCATGTAAACTGCAAAATGTATTTCCATTTCTATGCTTTTGACTCGTACGTCAGCAACTGTCTGTCCCCTAACTGCAGCAGTATATTGTTGCTAATGTACACTATGCATGTCACATTGTAGAATAGGCATTCCGACAGACATCATGTGATACTGCACTATTAATACTAATACACTGTTTATAAATATTTTACATCTGCGGATTGTTTTGTATCGTTAGCTTTTATGAGAGAATATTTTTACTTTCTTTTTCATATACTTGTCAGTGTTTGTACACTAGAATGAAGAAATAGGTCATTTTAAGCATTATCTTCTCAAGCAGTCACTTTGCAGAAACATTAAGTGCCTTTTTGTTTGTACCAAGTTGGCATCTCAATGACTGTTTTGCTACTTGGAAACCAGGAAATTTGGTATTGCTATGGTTTAAAAAAAAAAAAGATTTGCATTTTGTGACGTATTTCCCACATTTTCAGCTAGACAATGCATTTCACATTTCCTAGCTCATGTGAGTGTAACTACACTGAGCTGCTGTCAGTTTCTCTGTTGGTCATTTCTGCCTTCATTAACATATGTCCAATAAGTTTTTTTTTTTAAATAAACTGATGCAAAGTGGCCGTTTCTCAGAGAATATCTGTGGAAACTTGTGTCTACCTACACCCTCAGTGTACTGAAGCCATACTCCTGTTAACTAACATGTTATCTTGTGTGTGATTTTATTCCGCGTCAATGTTTCTACCACATGTTCTGCTCAGACATGGATTATTGTAGATTTATTATACAATCAAAGCAGGAACTTCATGGTGAGACCTGCTGTACCGTTTCAACTAGATGCATTTAATAAAGTTCAGAAAAATAATGTAGTGTTAAAGTTTAATGCTAGTAACAATGTGGGGATGTAAGCGTCATATAACACATATTTAGACAGTTGTTTTGTGATTACTCCTCTTTTTTACATTCACCTAACAATGTTATTTACTATAATTCGGATTATTTTCAAAAATACCTGACTGAATTCCTGCGACTATATTCCACTGTTACAGTATTGTCCTTGATGCAATATATAAACTTTTAACAGATTTTGAATCTTTGACCAATAAAATTACATTTGTTCTCTCTGAAGATGAGGCCTGTTGCTCTTTAGCTTTGATTCTGTCTTTTTCTTTCCCGTGATTCCCCTTCTGCACGTCAGCCTGCAGTTTACCCAGTCATACTAATTCACATACAGAACACATCATGTTTATGATTTTTATTTTAATTTGTTTTCATTTTGTTTGAATTATTTTATTTGAAAAATCATCAGCTCTTAGTATCTGCAAACAAAACAGAAATATTTATTTAGGAAATTAATTTTATCTTTGGTTCAGTTTACTGCTGTAGTATATTCTATGACATGCGCAGTAGTGCACTTCCGGACCAAAACTAAAACATTCCTCACATTAGCGGCCGGGTATTCTCTTGACTGCCCGTACTCTTTGGCGACGTGACACCGGATAGGCTACACACCCGGAAACAGTTACGTTTTCGAGCCAGTTGCTTGTGTATTGGGGGAAATATGACATTTTCTAACTAATGAATCTGTAAATCTGCGTTGATATCGGCAGACAGTTTAGCTACACGGACATCAGTCACTTCTGAGCAAGAGGTTACCGAGTGCGGGCGGCGGTGGAGAGCTGTCTCCTGCCAGCTGGACGCCTGTCGTCTTTGTTTATCGTCGCTTTATCCCTGTATTTCTCAGCTGGCCGGAGTTCGGTATGGACGGTGAGGCGGACGGCACGGTGGCGGTGTCGGAGGACTGTGACCCCAGCAGGAGGCGGAGGGTGCACGGCATGCTGAAGCTCTACTACGGGATGAACAAGGAAGGAAAGGCCGCGGAGGAGATGGAGTCCCTGGATCCCTGCGACATCAACGGGCCTCATTTTGACCCCGAGCTCTACCTCAACAAGGTGAGGGACCCTGCTGTCATGTCACCTGTGTACTGTGTCTCATTACTCACATCCTGACCTGCTGCACTGTGCGTTGTTACAGCTGAGTCAGTATCAGTGTGACATGGGCCTGCGAAGACTACAGCCCTATTAACATCTGTGCTGTTAAATGAGAGAAATTTGAATATAAATTAAGATCAATAAATCAATGTAGACAGTTGTGATTCCAGAGGAAACACAAAACTCAGTGGGAATAAAATTCAGTTTTCATTAAACCAGTGCTCACTCAGCTGATTTTACATTTCAAGGAAGTGCAAGTGCAAACGTTATTGATTTGACATTGTTGTGGTTAAAGCTCTACTTACCTTTTATATTAGACCTCTCCTCCTTTTAAGTCTGACTGTGAGTTGTGTGTCTTGTGTCCACTTGCAGCTGAGAAGAGAGTGCTCTCTTACGGAGCTGATGGACCAGGAGACCTGCATGGTCAAGCAGATCCGCTCTTTGGACAGTGACATGCAGACGCTGGTGTATGAAAACTACAACAAGTTCATATCTGCTACAGGTGAGGTGACGTCTCACGCACTGTCGTTGAAATGTGCAAACCCACATACTTAAGCCACCCTTCTGTGCTTTTCCAGACACCATCAGAAAGATGAAGAATGACTTCAAAAAGATGGAGGATGAAATGGACTGTCTGTCTGCTAACATGGCGGCAATCACAGAGTTCAGTGCTTCTATCAGTGGAACTCTTCAAGACCAGCACGCACAGATCACAAAACTCTCAGGTGAGACATGAACTGGAGCTTCTTCTGTTGGGTCACACCTGGTGGTGGTGGTGGTGGGCGGGGCTTCACGATGGTTATTTTAACATTTTTTGTGATGTTATGTTTCACTGCAGGGGTTCACACTCTCTTAAGGAAGCTGCAGTTTCTGTTTGAACTGCCTGCTCGGTTGAATAAGTGTCTGGAGCTGCAGGCCTACGCTCAGGCCGTGAGCTCCCACCGCCGCGCCCGCTGTGTGCTGCAGCAGTACAGCCACCTGCCCTCCTTCAAGGGAATTCAGGACGACTGTCACGCCATCATGGACAAGCTGGCGCAGGAGCTTCGGCAGAAGTTCAGGTGGGGATTTCTGAATCTGTATTCAAGTGAGAGGGAGCATGACGCTAAAGAGTCATGTTCACTGCCAGAAAGAAATGTGACTGACAAGTGTGCATGCACATTTTCTAAACCACAGAAATAAAGATCAATAAAATGAGAAATATTTATTTTGTTCTTTCAGACTGTTGCCATAAGTGTGCTCTGATTTAATCAGAAATAATGATAATGTTTAAATAATGCTTTGAAGGGAATATGGGCACAAAACCATCTTTTTTGCTCCTTTTTTCTTTATAATTT
Source organism: Seriola lalandi dorsalis (assembly GCF_002814215.2). Taxonomy (NCBI): domain Eukaryota; kingdom Metazoa; phylum Chordata; class Actinopteri; order Carangiformes; family Carangidae; genus Seriola; species Seriola lalandi. The sequence goes on along the minus strand of NW_019525134.1, from coordinate 1,895,841 downwards.
TCCATATTGTCTGTATACTGATGCCACTAAGGCACAGACATCAATATATGTTCTACTTGCTTGTGCAAAATCCTTTTTGCATTTTGAATTTTTTAAAGAACATCTTTTCCTGTATAATTTCAAAATTTTCCTTGGACCAACTCTTTCCACCTGTTTTCTTGTGCGCACAGGGATGGAGGGTCGAGCGCCAAAGATTTATCAGAGTGTGTGGAGCTGCTGCTGCAGCTGGATGAGCCAGCGGAGGAGCTCTGTGATAAATTCCTGAGCCATGCGCGATCTCGACTTGAGTCGGACCTCCAGGGTCTGGAAGCAGAGATAAGACCGTACCCGTCTGCCTCAGCTGTGAAAGATGCTTCTGCACGCAGGCCGTTGTCGACCGCAGGTGCTGGATCTCCGACCGATAACTCCCCTAAAACGAGCACTCTACCTTCCCCCACCTCAAACACTGACATCCTGGAATTCATTGACAGAGGCTGCAATGAATTTGTCAGCAGCTTATGTTTGGTAATTACATCCTATCAGGAACTTTTTATCAATCATGCTCAGACAGGAGAGCTAGCGACCAAAAACATCCCACAGATGGCAAATGGCAAGCTGCACGTCTTTGTGGACGACCTGGCAGCTCGGTATTTCTCGCTTGTGGAGCGGAGAATACAAGAGGAGAAAGGGGTCGGAGATAACTCCCTCCTGGTCCGTGCACTCGACCGCTTCCACCGCAGACTTCAGGCTGTGGCCAAACTGCTGCCAGGCTCTGCCGTGCCAAACAAAGGCACTGAGATTGTGGTACGGGCAGCGACAGAGCGAGTCAAGCAGTACCTGTCTGCTCTGCAGAGCTTCTACATGGACAGTTTGACAGACGTGAGGCAGGCCTTGGCCACGCCTCGGCTCTCTGTGGCTGGTGCTTCAGTGGCTGGAGGCGGAGCTCATCTGGGGGGGGCGGCCTCTGGTAGAGATGCTCCGACCAGCCTGCCAGAGCTGCTCTCCTCCCTGTCGGCCTCCATCCTCAATCAGATTAAGTCAGTGCTGGCATCAGTGCATCTCTTCACAGCTAAGGACATCACGTTCTCCAACAAGCCGTACTTCAAGGTGAACAGTTTCTCACTTTATTTGACAGTAATTTACCAGATTGCATCAAAAAATAATTTTCTGCTCCATAAGAGCGAGAACTCGACCAGTGGGTAAAAGCACAACTGAACACAGATTATTTTAGTGGGGTGAAGTAATGGTTTAATTTGTGACTTCCTGTTTTGTTTCTGCGCAGTGACAGTGACCGTCCTTTCTGTCTGTCTTCTCCTGGCAGGGTGAGTTCTGCAGTCAGGGAGTACGGGAGAGTCTGGTGGTGAGCTTCATAAAGTTTGTGTGTCAGTCTTCTCGCCAGTTCTGTGAGAGCGCTGGAGACAAAGGAGGGTCGACCCCCCCGGCCCTTCTGTTGCTGCTGTCTCGCCTCTGCTTGGACTATGAAACCTCGACTATCTCCTACATACTCACGCTCACAGATGAACAGTTCCTTGTGCAGGTGAATATGGTTTGTCACACTGTCAATGCAGAATATTGTTTTTGAATGTATTTTTTAAAAACCCCTTAAAATGAATATAGTTCACTCCTTTAGTAACTGATTTCCCTGTCGTCTAACTACAGCTCTTCTTGTTTTTGTACCTTCTCAGCACCACAGTCCTGTAACACCCGTCACAAGTTTATGTGCAGAAGCCAGGGAGGCGGCACAGAAACTACTGAACCATTATGTCAAGGTAGATTTTCACCAACGACAGTCACTGAGGGAAAACAGAGACGTCACGACAGGAAAATACTCGTACTTTTCTCACGGATCTGTAAACTCAGTGGTTTGTTTTTGCAGGTTCAGGGCCTGATAATCTCCCAGATGCTAAGGAAGAGTGTCGAAACACGAGACTGGGTCAACACCATCGAGCCACGAAACGTCCGAGCTGTGATGAAGAGAGTCGTAGAGGACACCACCTCCATTGATGTGCAGGTAAAACTTTAGATAATCACATAGGTCTTCCAGTCCAATCACGGCGCTCTCATCACCAGCTCTCATCGCCGTGCATGAGCAGTCTGTCTTATCACCTCGTGTGCTTCACTGTAGGTGGGACTTCTGTATGAAGAAGGTGTGAGGAAAGCGCACAGCAGCGACTCCAGCAAAAGGACTTTCTCTGTCTACAGCAGCTCCAGGCAACAAGCGCGCTACGCTGCCAGCTACACTCCCAGGTAGATGAGCTGCAGACACACCCGGTGCAGGGAGGAGACAGAAGAGTTTTATTTCGTTTGGTTTATTTACAACATTCAGACTCTCAGGACGATGAAGTCCTGCATGTATTAATTGTTGTTGCTGGTGTGTGTTGCCTTTGCATGTG
>NW_019525134.1:1890149-1891847 GCF_002814215.2 Seriola lalandi dorsalis | reverse complement strand
CTGAACTTTGTCTTGGTGATTTAACACAGCAGCCGCAATGATACAATACCAGTAGCCTCTACAAATCAACAAAATTTGTAACGTAAATTATTTCACATTGTGTGAAAACAACATTTCAATTTATTTATTTATTGTGTCAGATTGATGTTTTTAGAGTTTCCTTAAAGTATTTGAAGGCAGAGATGTTCTTTCTTTCACATTCAGTCTCTGAGCTGCTCTGTAGGATTCCCGCTGTCTGAAGCCTCTACATCATAGTAAATAGTATAGTATAGTACGGCACAGTATAGTATAGTAATAGTACAGTAGAGTGTAGTATTAGTACAGTGTAGTACAGTATAGTGTAGTATAGTATAGTAGAGTACGGTATAGTATGGTATAGTATAGTGTTAGTACAGTATAGTGTAGTATTAGAACAGTATAGTATAGTATTAGTACGGTATAGTATAGTACAGTGTGGTGTAGTATAGTACAGTATAGTATACTATAGTATTAGTACAGTGTAGTACAGTATAGTGTATAGTATAGTACAGTATAGCGTAGTATTAGAACAGTGTAGTACAGTATAGTGTAGTATTAAAACAGTGTAGTACAGTATAGTATAGTATTAGTACAGTATAGTATAGTACAGTGTGGTGTATTATAGTACAGTATAGTATACTATAGTGTTAGTACAGTGTAGTACAGTATAGTGTAGTATAGTACAGTACAGTACGGTATAGTACAGTACAGTGTGGTATAGTATAGTATAGTATTAGTACGGTATTTTATACTACAGTACGGTATAGTATAGTATAGTACAGTGTAGTATAGTACAGTACAGTATAGTATAGTACAGTATAGTATAGTATAGTATAGTATTAGTACAGTGTAGTATAATATAGTATAGTATAGTATTAGCATGGTATAGTATAGTACAGTGTGGTATAGTATAGTATTAGTATGGTATAGTACAATACGGTGTGGTATAGTATAGTATAGTATTAGTATGGTATAGTATACTATAGTACAGTACGGTATAGTATAGTATAGTACAGTGTAGTATAGTACAGTATAGTATAGTATTAGTACGGTATAGTATACTATAGTACAGTACGGTATAGTATAGTATAGTACAGTGTAGTATAGTATAGTATAGTATAGCATTAGTACGGTATAGTATAGTACAGTGTGGTATAGTATAGTATTAGTACAGTATAGTGTACTATAGTACAGTACGGTATAGTATAGTATAGTACAGTGTAGTATAGTACAGTATAGTATAGTATTAGTACGGTATAGTATACTATAGTACAGTACGGTATAGTATAGTATAGTACAGTGTAGTATAGTATAGTATAGTATAGCATTAGTACGGTATAGTATAGTACAGTGTAGTATAGTACAGTATAGTATAGTATTAGTACGGTATAGTATACTATAGTACAGTACGGTATAGTATAGTTTAGTACAGTGTAGTATAGTACAGCATAGTATAGTATTAGTACGGTATAGTATAGTACAGTGTGGTATAGTATATTATAGTACAGTATAGTATAGTATAAGTACGGTATAGTATAGTACAATGTGGTATAGTATAGTACAGTATAGTATGGTATATTATTAGTACGGTATAGTATAATACAGTATAGTATAGTACAGTGTACTATTAGTACAGTATAGTATAGTATAGTGTACTATTAGTACAGTATAGTATAGTAT
>NW_019525134.1:1836148-1890129 GCF_002814215.2 Seriola lalandi dorsalis | reverse complement strand
CTGAACTTTGTCTTGGTGATTTAACACAGCAGCCGCAATGATACAATACCAGTAGCCTCTACAAATCAACAAACTTTGTAACGTAAATTATTTCACATTGTGTGAAAATAACATTTCAATTTATTTATTTATTGTGTCGGATTGATGTTTTTAGAGTTTCCTTAAAGTATTTGAAGGCAGAGATGTTCTTTCTTTCACATTCAGTCTCTGAGCTGCTCTGTAGGATTCCCGCTGTCTGAAGCCTCTACATCATAGTAAATAGTATAGTATAGTACGGCACAGTATAGTATAGTAATAGTACAGTATAGTGTAGTATTAGTACAGTGTAGTACAGTATAGTGTAGTATTAAAACAGTGTAGTATAGTATAGTATTAGTACGGTATAGTATAGTACAGTGTGGTGTATTATAGTACAGTATAGTATACTATAGTATTAGTACAGTGTAGTACAGTATAGTGTATAGTATAGTACAGTATAGCGTAGTATTAGAACAGTGTAGTACAGTATAGTGTAGTATAGTACAGTACGGTATAGTATAGTATTAGTACGGTATAGTATAGTACAGTATAGTATACTATAGTATAGTATTAATATGGTATAGTATACTATAGTACAGTACGGTATAGTATAGTATAGTACAGTGTAGTATAGTACAGCATAGTATAGTATTAGTACGGTATAGTATAGTACAGTGTGGTATAGTATAGTATATTATAGTACAGTATAGTATAGTATATCATTAGTACAGTATAGTATAGTACAGTGTAGTATAGTACAGTACAGTATAGTATAGTATAAGTACGGTATAGTATAGTACAATGTGGTATAGTATAGTACAGTATAGTATGGTATATTATTAGTACGGTATAGTATAATACAGTATAGTATAGTACAGTGTACTATTAGTACAGTATAGTATAGTATAGTGTACTATTAGTACAGTATAGTATAGTATTAGTACGGTATAGTATAGTACAGTGTGGTATAGTATATTATAGTACAGTATAGTATAGTATAAGTACGGTATAGTATAGTACAATGTGGTATAGTATAGTACAGTATAGTATGGTATATTATTAGTACGGTATAGTATAATACAGTATAGTATAGTACAGTGTACTATTAGTACAGTATAGTATAGTATAGTGTACTATTAGTACAGTATAGTATAGTATAGTAGATTTACAGAAAGAAGACTATAAGGGGTAAATGTACTCAAATCTTGACTTAGTAAAAGTAGAATTACCATCATGTACAATTACTCCACAAGTAAAAGTCCTCCTTTCTATATTCTACTAAAGTTAAAGTAAAAGTATACAAGTATTGTAAGCAAATGTAGCTATTATAGTATAGTTTAGTAGAAGGCCTTTCAAAGTTTTAAATGTGTTACATGTGGGTTGTTAATTATCACTGATGTTTAAGAAGCATTTTAATAGAGCCGGCTGAGTGAAGCTCCTTTGAACTCACCATCCTTCTTTATTAGTTGTACAGTTTTAGGAATACCTGTGTAGGAATGCGTGGCCTATAATCTGTAATAATGCATCACATTATCTGATGGCTGATCGTATATTTTGTACAATATGTCAAATCACAGTGACTGCTAGCTGTAGCTGTGAGATGTGTTAATTGTGGAGTGGTGTATAAGGTTAATAATAGCATGAATTTGAAATAAGTAAATAAAGCACAAATACTTCAGGGCCGTACTGAGTTACTTTGCACCACTGCTGTTATCAAGGATTTATGTTCATTTGTAAAGAGGCTCACACTGTTCTGAGGTCAGAGGTCACGCTGGAACCATTTACAGCCTGTTTAAAGAAGAACACTGGGTGTTAATATATAAGAGTCAGAGGTTAATTATTACGTTTTACTGCAGATTAAATTGAGGATTATTATAATAATAGTAATTGTCAGATATGATTCATTCATTTTTTGAAATAACAACTCGACATCATCAGAACAGTGTGTGACTTCTGTCTTTTTTATCACCATGTAATCCCTGTATTTATTTGTTCCTCAGATGTCTTTATTCTGACTGAACTGCATCAGCCTGTCTTTTCACAGGAGACCAATAATGAGGCCGAACAGTCAAGCAGCCAAACACAGATCCTCACACGACACAGAGAGGGAGTTTGGAGGAACCCTGGGTGAGTCACAGCGGGGCGTCTTTCCCAGCCGCCGCCTCGAAGCTTCACTTTCATTTTATTCATTCTACATTTATGATTTTTGCCTTTTCATTACCATCACCACCGCACTGTGTACCATGTGTCACCTCTTCATACTCATATTTACAAATGGTCCGTGCAGGACTATTACAGTCCTGTTTTACCCTGTGTTGTCCCACAGGTACAAACTGCAGTGAAGGTGAAACGTCTTAAAGAGTTTCATGTGTTTCTTAGTGAGTAAAACTGATTTTAGGAAGAAAGAAAGGAAGAAATAAAAGGTGGTGCACTGTAAAAAAAAAAAAAAAAAGTGGCACTAAAGTTTCCAGACAAATTTACATGTAATACACTATAAAAATTCAGAGCAGATTTTAAATTCAAAATTAAATAAATTACAGATGTTGTTGATAAATGTGCATTTAACAGTGGAATAACAATTATGTAAAAAAAAAAAACAATGTATGGCTTTTATTAGTTAGTTTAAGAAACTGCCTCATATATCTGCTGTAATTTCCTATTTAGATCTTGTTTTGCTCCAGTACAACAAGTAAGAAATAACATAACATGCATAGTACATCAAAGTCAGCTATCTATCTATCTATCTATCTATCTATCTATCTATCTATCTATCTATCTATTTATTTGTCTATTGCTTGGTAGATCATAAAACTGCTGCCACTGTAAAAATGAAAGGATGATATGAATCTCTCACAGAAAGAACAGGACTCTTCATCACACCTTCACCACCAGAGTCAGATTTATAGTTGCAGACATGAAATGAAATGAGCTTGTTTGTGTGTGTGTGTGTGTGTGTGTGTGTGTGTGTGTGTGTGTGTGTGTGTGTGTGTGTGTGTGTGTGAGAGAGAGAGAGAGAGAGAGAGAGAGAGAGAGAAAGTGTGTGTCTGTGTTTATATTGGTTGTGTTTTGTTTCCTGTTGTATTCCTTGAATCATCATCACAGTTTAGCTCTGACTGATCTGACGATACTGAACTGAAGCAGGAGTTTTGTTGCAGCCATGAAGACAGATGATCTAACTGCACAGTTGTTTGAGATTCTTTAATTACTCACTGTTAACATACATTTGTGATATTAATCTGATATAATCGTCTCACTGGCGAGATTTGCTCCATTATTCCATGTGATGCGGTTTCACTCAGGTTACATCTTCTGTGCCTCTAGCTGCTGCTCTGCCGTCTCACTTGAATCTGTATTGGTGTCCCAGGTGCCGTATGTATTCCCATCTTTCTTCCGTTGACGGTGCTGTTCCTGATCTGTGTGAGTCGATCCCCTGAGGCCTCTGTTCTCCAGTGGCCTCCTCCCCTCCCCTCCGCTGATCAGCTGTGGGAGCCTCTGGCCCCCGTGCTTCTGCTGGGATGGATCGGTCTGCACGCCCTCCTCTATTTGACGCCAGTAGGAAAGGTACGTTCATCAGTCTGGTTCAGGGCTAGATATTATTGAATTATATTATATGATCATATAATGTCATGTAATTGTTCTTTAAATTGATTATTTCAAGCAAATTGTAATTAAAAAAGTAACAAAATTAGTTATTAAACCGCTGAACACTGTGACCACAACTTCAACTACAAGATAATGGCGCTGTGAATTTGCCTCTGACTGCTGCTTCAAACACATGATTATATTTGCTTTTGACATGCTAAAAATGTAATATACGTCACCACACCTTAGCACAATGACATGCAATATACATATAAGCACAAAGCTGCACATGAGTTGTACAGTGTTGTTTTTGTTGATCTTTGATTAGATAAGACTTTATTATTCCCCAATGGGAAAAATGAAATAAGCTCTGACTGACCTTCTGCGTCTTCCAGTTGTCAATATATATGCAGGGTGCAATCAGTGTGTTGAGATTTAAGATGAGTACATTTGTCTGCAGGTGTCTGAAGGATTAGTGCTGAGGGATGGAACACGCCTCAAGTATCCCATAAATGGTATGATTGGGTTTAATGGTATTGATTAGTAGAAACATGAGTTACAACACATCACATGTTTGCGTTTCTTTTTCTTCTTCATTTTTTTTTTATAAATATGTAAATATATATATATATATATATATATATATATATTTAGGATTTAACGATGTGTTAAAGGAACAGTTTTAAAGTTAGTCATAACTTAAGTGTGACATGGTTTATATAGTAAATTAGTGCTGTAAAGTAATATTATAATAGCTGTAATATTTAAGTTATGTTTGTGTATTACACACATTTTGAATGTAAATGCTGTGTTTGCATTTTTAAAGCTTCACTGTTACATTTTATTTTGAGGGAGATTCTTCTTATTATTTTTTAGTTTAACCTTGTGTCTCTCTGCCCACTCTGACCTTGAGCTAAAGTTTACTTTAGTTACACAATCTGAAATCCCACTTTCCAACTTTTACCTGTTGTTTTTAATACCAGCCTCTGTCAGTCTACATATCTCTGTGCCCCAGGCTACAGCGTTTAGTTTTGTTTGTTTCTCTCTCTCAGGTTTTCATGGCCTGTGCATCAGCGGTGTGCTGCTGATGTTGTTGCTGGGGCTCGGGGCTCCTCTTGGGTATCTGTTTGAGCTGCTGTTGCCTCTGGCAGTGTGTGCAATAGCAGTGTCATTCCTGCTCTCCGTCTACCTCTACATCCGCTCTTTTTGGGCGCCTTCCCATGCTCTCGCTTTGGGGGGCAACACAGGTGAGAGTTGAGCTTCATCATTAAAGGAAGAATCCCCCCTAAACTACTGTTTAAATAAAGCTACTGGTCATGTAGCGTGCATCTGTAGGGCTGCTTTATTGTTTGTGGAGGATTTTGGTATTCCCATGGGGGACTATCTACCAGCCAAGCTCCACAGCAGCCTGCGGGCATCAGGCATAAAGTGAACACTCTCTTTCAAGTGAGCCGAGCGTTTTTTTTGCAGTGCCATGATGTCAAACTTAAAAAAAATAGAAAACTAGATGTTGGTGCCTCGCGTTTGTCTGTCTCTCATCTCCTCATGGTTGTCCGCCTCCGCCGCTCAGACAAGTTTCAGGTTATATCCCTGTTTAGTCATATAAAATATGAAACATTTGTGTGATATTTTGTCACAATTGTCTTGTTAAGTCTTGAGTAATGGCTATAAAGTGTTTTGTGTTCATCCTTGAATACCAGTGGAAATGTGAAGGGATTCCCTTGAACTCTAATCAGTTCAGCCTTGAGTCAAAGTGAATGTTTGTGCCAAATTTGACGAAGTTTTGTCAGGGTGTTAATGAGATATCCTGTCCACAAAAATGGGACGGACGGACTGTCAACCTGAAAACAATATGGTCGCCGGCGAGAAGGCATAAAAGAAACTTTTTTTTCAAGTCAGTTACCATGAAATAAAATAATTTGACATGTAAAATAGACGCGTGCATGATTTACACAGACTATAGGACAGAGAAGGCAAAATAAATGAATCCATTGGTTACGCAGATAGATGGTAACAAGGTGTTTAGCATTTTTAGCCATGCTAGGACAGCTTCTTTTGTTTTATAACCAAGTTCCTTCAAAGCCAATGATGTTTGACAGTTTAGTGATAATTAGCAAATGTTAACATGATAACACGCTAAACAAATGGTGGTGAACATGGTAAACATTTCACTGGCCAAACATCATGTTAGCATGTTAGCATCGTTATTGTGAGGCTGTTAGCATTTAGCTCAAAGCACCTCTGGGCTCAACAGTTTGACTGAATAGGTTTTAGCTAATTGATGATTAATGGATTGTTAGTTTAGGGGACAAACTCAGTGACATGACACCTGATAAGAGTTGATATTAATTCCCTCTTCACTTTTTATTCACATTATGTGCCGCTAGACAAAGTAAGAGGGTTGCTTTTTTTAAAATTCATCCCTCTGTTTTGTTCAGGAAATCCCCTCTATGACTTCTTCATCGGACGGGAGTTAAATCCTCGGATCGGAAACTTTGACCTCAAATATTTCTGCGAGCTCAGACCGGGTCTGATTGGCTGGGTGAGTTGACCTGCAGGATTGAACTGATCAATTGAAAATCCAGACACTGATGAACTGTCATCGTCCAAACACCAAGAGCTTCTTCCAACACATTTACATTTTACACAGAACATGTGGCCACAGCGTTCATTTTTCTCACGGTGCAGTAGAACATATATATATATATTCATATATATCTAAATCTGTTGCAACATTTAGAGTGAACTGTGTAAAACAAAATACTTTTGTAACTTTTAGGTCTGAATAATTAAGATAGAGACATTGTGTTGCAAACATTAATTAACACTGGTATGAGAGAGGAAGACCAACAGGTGGCGATGTTGCTCACCCTGACCGTCCACTACAATTTGACACAGAATCAGAAACTTTTCTCCCTGATGACCTGACACAGTGAGAGATTTGTTGGAGGACCGGGGTGAACATCGTCATCTGTGTCTGAGTCATCAGACCAAGTGAGACAGAAAATAGATTTCTCCGGTGAGAGTCACAAGTAAGAATTAAAACAAAAGTCTCTCCTTATCTTCACTAGTCACAAAAGACAAGATAGACTGAAAGGACTGAGTCATGCTGGGAAATGTAATGAGTCCTTTATTTCAAGTGTTTTTTGTTTCTCTGTATTTACAGTGTAAACAGTAAAACCTTTGCACATCTGAAAGCTTTAAAGCCATGAGCGTAGGAGAGGACAGAAAAAGCTTCCACCAACTGGCCACAGACAGTGTGTGGGAGATTTTCATTTCCTGTTGCATGTTAAAACAATTTACTTTTAACATTCAGCATCTTACAGATGCTGCTAATCTTCCAAATAATCATCATTTTAAAGGTTTTTTAGAGCCCCAAATTTTATTTAATGGTTTGCATGGAAATTATGATCATGACTCCAAACAGGATTTCTTGGATCTTAAATCAAATCAACGTCATGTAGAAGAGCACAGTTTGAGTCACAGGCCTGTTATTGAAAGTTCTTGAAATGTTTATAGTCTAGTTCGATTTATCATTTACATTTATCATCTATTCTGGTGGTATGACTTTTCCAGAAGCATCGTGTCGCCCTTGTAGTCTTCATTCAAACACAATGAAAAACAAGATTTCACAATGCAGCGATGTAAACAGACAGAGTTTTCATGATCCCAACATATGGACCTCTATATGGTCACCTGGTATATGTGTCACTTTGCAAAGAAAAAAAAACACAGGTGACCACTAGAGCTGCAGTGATTAGATGCTTAATCAACTGTGTGTAGTTCTGACTCACTTCATCACTGGATGAGTTCGTCTGACGGTAGTTGGGATGTGCAGGTGAAACAAAACTAACCTGACCAGTGATCATCACTTCCTCTCAGGTGGTCATAAACCTCGGCATGCTGATGAAAGAGGTGGAGCTTCGAGGTTCCCCCTCCCTCGCCATGATACTGATCAACAGTTTCCAGCTGCTGTACGTGGCAGACGCTCTGTGGAACGAGGTGAGGACACCGAATACAGCTCCAGAGATTTTAACCTTCTGTCTTTGTACTTTTAACTATTATTATTTGAGTTAATTTCATGCTCCACTGTGTCATAACAGGAGGCTGTTCTGACAACCATGGACATTGTGCATGATGGTTTTGGCTTCATGCTGGTCTTTGGAGACTTGGCCTGGGTCCCCTTCACATACGGCCTGCAGGCAGCCTTCCTGGTCGTGCACCCGCAGGCCCTCAGTTCACTCGGAGCCGCAGCTATAATAGCACTGAATGGTAATCATGTGACAGCTCTTCTTCAGACAGCTGTAAAGTGTTGTGATTCATGTTTAACTATGGTGATGTTCACGTTTTTCTCTTTGCCATCAGGTATTGGATATTATATTTTCAGAAAGTCCAACTCGCAGAAGAACCAGTTCAGACGAGACCCTTCACATCCGAGCGTTGCAAGTCAGTTTTTCTTCTAATTTTCTATGAACGTATATTCGCTTCTTTCTACATCTGATTTGTAATAACGTGTCCCAACTCACGCTGTACATATAAAGAAGAGATTCAATTAATTTCCTCTTTGTCTCAGAGTGGCGAGGGAGATGTGGAGGTGACTTGCAAATTATATTTTTGACTTGTTCGCAGGGCTGGAGACCATCGCCACAGCAACAGGGAAGCGGCTGCTGGTGTCCGGTTGGTGGGGTCTCGTTCGTCATCCCAATTACCTCGGTGACCTGCTGATGGCGCTGGCGTGGTCCCTGCCCTGTGGTAAGGCATCAGCTTAAAAGCCGCTGCGAGGCTTGTTTTTGCAGACAGGCCGCACTGACATAACACAAGCCCGGAGAGGTTTTAGTAGAAAGTGTGGGTGAAGTAATCATATCCAGTCACATTTATCATTAGAATAGACAGATTTGTGGGTGTTTTTAATGACATGATCTGAAACACAAGCAGTGGAGCTGAAACATATATCACTTCACTCTGACTTGTGCCTGCAGTTTTGTTGAGATTCAGTTGTGTTCATTCATTTAAATACAGTTTAAAGGCTTCAGGTTTCAGCATCAAGCACCTGTTTTATTCTACACATAGTGGTTGTATCAAACCAGCTCCAGCCATTGTGATTTTTTTCCCAGATTTCCTTCCTGTCCTCACAACGTAATTATACTGTGTTTAATACTGATGCAGAATAAATGAAGGCCGCAACAATCTGTCTTTGTTCCCCTGTAAACTGCCTCATGCTCCCATGAATCCTTCCTAAAAATGGTGGCTGTCAGACTTTTGTTACAGCTGACACATAGTGCTCATTGGTATTCAACTTTATGTGACTCACTTGTGTAGCTGCCTTCGTAATTGAGATGTACAGCTGTTTCTGCCTTAATTGCTGCTGCAGAAGTCATCAACTGCTAAATTATGCACTCCTAATATAAAAAAAAACTGGCATATCCCAGACAGATGAAAGCTGCAGTGAGAAAGGAACAGTGTTCACACAGTGGTCTGCAGAAAGACACACTGACGGAAAGGCGAGAGCCGCAAAAAATGACCACTGAGATGAATCAACACAATGAACATTATGATTGAAATTAAAACGTGACCTCTGACCTTTGACCACCAAAATCTAATCAGTTCATCCTTGAGTCCAGATGAATGTTTGTGCCAAATTTGAAGAAATTCCATCAAGGCGTTCTTGAGATAACGTTTCCAGGAGAACGGGACGGACGGACAGACAACCAGAAAACAATATGGCGGCTCTGACTGTCGCCAGACGCGCAGGAATAAAAAGTGCAGAGGAGGATTTTACTCTCGATGTAATTCACATCATAAACACTGATCTCATTAGTTAAAGGTGTTAGTTTCCCTCAGTTTTGATGCTCATTTGAAATTCATAAATTCATCAGTGAATCGTAAATATTTTGTAGTTTTCTTTGATATTATGTTTTATGTGTGTTTCTCTTTTCTTCAGGATTCTCACATCTGCTGCCGTACTTCTACGTCATATATTTCACCGTGTTGCTGATTCACCGAGAGGCCCGTGATGAGAGACAGTGCAGGGCCAAATACGGACTGGCGTGGGACACGTACTGTCGGCGCGTCCCCTACAGGATCTTCCCTTATATCTACTGAGAAGGAAAGCAGACGGGCGGAACCGGACCAAATCCTCGTGACTCTGCAAATCTACACAAACCCAGCAATAACTTGAGATGTGAGTCCATTTTCATTTACATGGATCACAAATCGTAACTGGTGCTGCTACTGGGAATCTGCCGGGAGCTCACGACGTTGATCAGCCTTCATTTGTGAGTCCGGTTGCAGAATGATGGATCGCCACTTCTAACTCTTTGAAACCTCACAGCCACAGATCGCGATGAGCTGCTATAGATAGAGTCAGGCTGCAGTGCACATCTCTTGTTCTGTGCACAAGCGTCTCAGCATATAAGGCTAAAGCTCTGAGCCTTTCCTCATTAAAAAAACAAGATGACCCTTTTTTATTTTTAATGAGAAAACAACTGAAAAACAGAACCCAGTGGGAAAAATCGATTAGTGCCTTTTTTTAATCCAAAAACACTGGGTCACCTCATTTTACCGTGTTATTTTTTACAGTGTCTTTGTTTTGGTGAAGTGTATTTTTACCTGTGAAACACATTCGAAATAAACAGATTAAAAAAACAGCACTTTATCATGTATCTTCATCCTGGACAGACAGATATCTGAACCTCCCTGAGCATTGTGGGAAATGTCATTGCTTTGAATTATATATGTAGAAAAGTTTTTCCATTATGTGAAGGCTTGAATCAGTGTGACAGACAGCTGAAAGAGCAGAGCAGCTATTAGCCTGTAGAGATAGCAGCTAATAGCTGGGTTACTTTTTTAATAACCTTTTCCAACCTGTTTAAATGGATCCTCTCTCCAGCATACAGGCGTTAATAGCAGATGTTCACCAAGCCTCTGGGCTTTTTTAACATCTGTCAGACTTCGGCTTTGAATATGTTCTGTTCGAAATTGCTCTGAAGGAACAAAAAGTACATTGAGTGTATTAGTACAATGAAATGCCGTCAAAGGCTCCTGAAAAATGGCCTCAATCAGCTTTAAAGCAGTGTTCCCTTTTTTTGAAGCTGCATTCTGAGCAGGTTGAGTCACTGCGGAGGTGAGGTGACAGGTGGTTTTATTGTTAATGGACTGGTGCATTATCTTGAGGACACTTTTTTTTGAATAGGTGCTTACAAAGAAGTTAATGTTCCATGATGGACCGTCATTACAGCCAGACACCTGGTTCATACGCCATTTCAATGCAGGAGTATGTTTGTTCTCTTAGCAGCCAATGAAGTTTTGTCTAAAACTATTGCTCATCATATTTGTCCTCTTCAATTATAAGTCACCCTTCATTTACAGTACAAATTATATTCCTCTCACATGCAGTGAAGAGGACTGAGCCGTCTGCAGACGCATCTACGGTACAGTTGGCCTCCGGCCTCGCCTACACAGCGCTCAGGCTATTTTGTGTTGTTTTTCGTGCGCTAAGTGCTAATTAGGAATGTGCTTTTTATAATGCCATGGCTGGACTCATGCTGAATTAATACATATGCTTCTTTTTATATGGTTGTACGTGTATGTGCGGAGCTATGTTTTATTTTTCCCCTGTTCATTATGTGCATGGTGAAATCTGCTGTCCTTCTATTAGTCAGTTATTAAAGACTAATCTCATCACAATCTAATGTTTCATCTATAAATTCCCATCATTTACTCAAGTATTGTACTTTATAGTTTTTAGGTGCTTTTCCTTTACATGAGTATTTCCATTTCATGCTATTTTATACTTCAACTTCTCCATATGAACCTGACAGCTCTATATACCAGCTACTTCTCACATTTCGATTTTAGATTATAAAAAGTTTACTTGTTAAACTTCATTTAAATATCTGTTCAAAGAGGTTGAATTATTCAATGTTTCACAACAAAATCAAAGAGGAAAGTAAAAAAAAACAAAAAAACACTAAAACAAATTTATGCAGCAGAATTTTAAAGAGAGAATGAACCGAATGAACACTATGAAGACCCACATACATAAACAATGGAGAACTGGAATACACAGTCTGGTCTGAAGATTGTCGTCCACTTTGTCCGGTTGTAGACAGCTGAGCTGAAGCTCTCTGGGTTCTCAAGTTAAAACCCATTCTCTCCGTTACATTAATCAATCCATGCATCAAGTTACTCTGAAGCCATTTCTTAATCAGGGATTTCTTGCAAGCCACCAATAATATTCACATCAACGTCTTCCTCTGTTCAAGTTTCTCCAGTTTAATCAAAAGCATCGGCTCAAAACTCAAAACACTTTTGTTCACACAGAATTAATTTAAGTCCAAAATGGAGCCGCAGAGGAACAACTTCAGAATCTGTGAGAGTGATTTGCATCTCTGCTCCCTCAAGCTCTGCAGCAGTCAGTCTGATCTGAACAAGACGTCTTGTGGGGAGGGGCACAGAAAAACAAATAACACTCTTCCAGTTAAAGTCTTATCAATACTGAAAGCTTGTTGTTTTCCACTGTTTGAATATCTCCTCCCATTTCTCCTGTGTGATCATTAAATTACCCTCTTTCCCATTTTGTTTGAGCGTTCTTCATTAAGCTGCTAAAGGCTGCTGTAGAAGTTTCTATAATCTCCATGCTGCAGACTCCACATCGTCATTAGGCTTCTGCCCAAACTACTTAAATATTCTTGAAATCAGTTGAATGTGTCTTTTTTACTGCAGTCTGAGTAAAATTAGACACTGCCATGATCATTAAGGGGAGCAGCAGAAACCTCAGATATAAAAGCCTCAGGGCCTCATTCATAAAAAATACACTGTGATTTGATCTTAAAATTTAATCTTAAAATTAGTTGTGAGAGAAACCATTACAACTGAATAATGCTCCTTTTATAAAACAGCCTTAAAACTGCCTCAGCAATTCACCCATCAATAACCTCCGTGTCCCGTATCACACTCGTCTGTTGTCTCACGGTTAAATAACTGTCTGTTGTTCATTGAAGCAACAAACACATTTTGAAGGTCAAATTTTCAAATTTGTTTTATAGAATAATTTGCACATAACTGATGAATGACATGTTGTGATGTTCAGAACTGCAACTGAACTTTAGGTTTAGTTACGAATGAAAGCGATGCGTGTGTTTATAGATGAGACAGCAGCTGACAGTCACAGTGAGTCACGCTCACGTCTCTGTCTGGACCGACGAGCCGCCGTCCAAATAGAAACACAAAGCGTGAACAGGTTTGACACCTTCCTGGACACTGACAGCACATCTGCTCCTCTTTCACTTGTAGGATAGAAAAAAAACGAATTAATCACAACGTGTCAGTTTTGTAAAAAGACAAAATGTAAATGATCTAAAAAGAAAAAGATCAAACAAAATGAATTTAGTGAGTTCTGCTGGTTTGTGAATAATGTGGAGATGTTCAGGTGAAAAGAGAGTTAATGTATGAAATGATAATATGCCTTTCATTCAGTGTTCAGCAGGAATGTGAGTGTGCAGATGAAACAGGCCAAGAAGGAACTATTTATTTTCTCTTTTCTCCTTTTTCCTTTTCAATTAAACCTGTTTGTTTAAATGAAAGAGTTCAGCTTTGCTTGTTGTGTCATCACGTCTCCTGCCTCCTTGTTGTTGTGATAATCCCCCACCACAACTTCACATCAAACTTGGATTACATGTTTCCTTATCGACTGCACAACCGTAACATTAGTCCTCACGGTTTTCCTATATACTGTATGTATGTCTGTACAGCCATGATAACATACAGAGTGCCTTGCATAATAATGAATGAGCAGAATGTGTGTCCTTCTGTGTGTGTGTGTGTGTGTGTGTGTGTGTGTGTGTGTGTGTGTGTGTGTGTGCACCTCTGCATGTGCGTGTGCTTGCCAATTGTGTATGTCAATCGTGACGTTTCACTGCCATCAGTTGTAGCCAGTTTCCATGGCAACGTCTCTCTGAGAGCACAGACGTAGGAGAGAGGGGGGAAAGGCGCTGAGACGGTGATGGGGGTGGAGGGTGCTGGGAGAGGAAGAGCCCGGGATGAAGAGTGTGAAACAGTGTGAACCGTGGGATGAGACAGAACCAGAAACAGATGCATGTGTTGTGAGAGAGCGAGCGACTTGCGTGTGTGCGTGTCTGTATCCTGGCATAAGGAGGTGTCGTGTATAGAGGCATCGGGGTTGGGGTTGTCATGACTACATACATGAAACTGGATGATATGAATGTGCAGAGGAGCAGCGCTGCCAGGCATGCACAGCAACTTGAGCTGGATTTTTCTGTTTTGAGTGAGAGCCTCAGAGTGAGTCAACAGGAATCTCTAATACAATTTAGTTTCCATGGCGACAGCAGGGAATGATATGTCCTTATCAAACAGAGGGAAAACGCCAGCTTGAAGCCTCGTCGTCACTCTGTTTTCTGTCTGAATCATTATTTAGACAAGTGATAATCTGGCAAACCTCACACACCCTGCAGCAGAGTCCCTGCAGAAGTACTCAGCATTTTCTGCTGCTTCCTGTTTCCACATGTCCCAACATCTCGCTGAGCAGAATCACAAAATTTAACATGTATAAGAGCCACAGTCACATTTTCATCAGTGATCTCTTGCGGTGGTGATGAACCCTGTCAGCTGAGAGCTGTCGGTGAACAGACACCCAGTGTCAGTACTCTGGAGGTACAGACGTTAATGAAGGGCTATCATCCTCTCTCTCTGCCGCCTCTCCACTCCAGCTCTTCTCACATCAGTGGAGCATTTTCATAGAGCTCAGTTATTTCTGTGCCTTTTAAGAGGTTGTGTGAATAGTGTCTCTGGAACCACTTCTAAATGCAGCTGATTTTCCACGGCTTTCAATGTGCTGCATGTCTCCTGCACCACTCAGAGTCCTCGCCTCATCGTCCTCAGAGTTACATTTCTCTCCGAGCGCCGCGTCCTCACACACGGGCAGGAAATAAGAAACTTGTAGATGATCATTTTGGCATTACTGTTTTATTAGAATACTGCATGAGAAATCGCTGTACATCATCATGTAACCTAATAAATATAAAGTAATCCACCAAATTTACTGTAGCGTACATTAATGATAAATGTATAAAAGACAGATACAAATAGATATACTTAAATACATTTTTCTAAAATGCTTTGTTTAGAGCAACTACATAATGACATTCAACCGAGCTGCACTTCTCCTCCTTTTCCTCGTGGTCCTGTGCTTTTATAGTGATTGTCCAGACTCAACACACTCACATCGTTGGCAGAGTTTTGAGGTCTCAGTGTCATTCATGGGAACGTCATTTGGCACAACATGTACTGTCGACTTTGTCTTCATGAACTCTGACAGACTATTAAAGTTGCTTCAGTCAAGTAAATGGTTGAAATTCAAATCATAGAACCAGGTTGAGTTTCTTCCCCTTACCCTCCATTTGTACTTGATATGAAATGGACTGTGAATGACAGATGAGGTGTGTGTGTGTGTGTGTGTGTGTGTGTGTGTGTGTGTGTGTGTGTGTGTGTGTGTAGCTCTATTACAGAGGTTCCTAATTGAGTGGGATCTAATTTCTGTAGAAATCAGGGAGGTTCTGTCACATACTGACATGGTTTGAAATCCTGATACAGACGCCTCATGACATTTTATTTTAGTAAAAGAAAAGAAGCTTCCTGGAGTGTGCAGCATTTCAAAATGTACCTTGTCAATCAGATGAATTTAGATCATTTTGAAAGTATTGTATGCATATTTTTGTTATGTTTTATATTGGGAATCAAACTTTTATTTAAAGGATGAGTCTGGAGATATTCCATATTTTTCTCCTTGTCAACAGATCTGATGAAAAAGACCAAAACCAACATTAAATTGATCGTCCCTGTGTAGCAAAAGCACGTGCACTGTGGTTTTCTGATACACTGTCCTGCTGCCATAAAAACTGGTGTGACAAATGTGCATTATTCCGCCGCTGAAAATAGTCCCCAAGAAGTGCACTGTGTTTGTTAAAAACACCAAGTGATTTCAGGAAGTTATTAAGCATATTGAACAATATGTTTGTGATGTGTGAAGTGTTTTTAAAGACTTACATTTTCAGTAGAACAGAGTATGTGCCACAGACTGGGTGGAGGAGTCAGGAACAGATGCACTAACATGTTGGTTTTAGTTTTTCTTATGAGATTTGCTCTTTATAATGATGTTTTATTCAGTTAATATCAGCACCCATATGTGCTTCCAGTGAAAATGTAGTTTCATATCTTGCTAATACACTCATGTACAGCAAAATGATTTATAAATGAATACATATTTTGCCCATTTAAGAAGAATAAAAGTCCTGAATGTCAGTGTTCATCATGTGAGCTCATGTTAAGGTGTGAATTTTAGTCTTTTAACATAATAGAAATGACTTCAACACATGTGAGTCCCACAGTTAAAGTACCAGACATGTCATCACCACCATGTACTACACGTGGAGCCGGTGTGTGACAAACATGGCAGTTTGTTCTCAGGCTCCAGGGTTAATGTTTGTTTTTTTGTTTGTTTTGTTTGTTTTTTTGTTTTTTTTTACTGAAAATCACACGGGAACCATCACTTATCTACAAATAGATCAAACTTATGAACACATCATGGCAAAGGCAGCACCAGCTGAGGAAAGGCTTTGCTGTTTACAAATCTTGGTCATCAGCAACATGAGCGTCGTCTCACACGTGTCCCTTGAAACTGTGATATATGACTGCAGACGTATTGAGATGACTTCACCGGCTTTACACTTCTGAAATTACTGAGACAGTGTCATAGAGTCATTATTGTCTCATCTGTCACCTGCGTCCTACTCACTGTTGTTACATACACTTAATAACACCGCATCGATATGTCTCATGAATCATATTACATTGCTAGTTTGCTGTTTTTAATTGCTTTTTGTACATGAGATTTCTACATTCTACCTCATATCATAGAGAAAAGTTGCTGTGCTAAAATGACTGAATGACTATAGTATAAATGCAGATGACTAAGAGTAAACTTCACTGGAAATAGGAATAAGGCGCTCCCTGCACACAAAGATACGACAGAACTAAGTTTTTTTTTTCTTTTTTCTCAAGTAAAAAAAAAACATTGCGCCGAATGAAAAGTGTTAATGAGTGAAAACGCAGACGAGGCCTCGGCGTGCACATGAAGATCCTGCACACTCTCTCTAGCCTCATCATTCTTCTCCTCATTGACTTTTGAAATTTGGCACAATGTTTTTCAGATATAAACTTTTGGCATTATATGTCTGAGCGTGAAGCTCTTCAGAAAGCATGAACCTAGAATGTAGCATAAAATACGTCCTCACAGCTATGGACATACTTATGTTGAATGCACGTTACAAGCATTGACTGTTAACGTCAAACTTATGATTAATTCCTTGTTGTTTCAGTTTGACTCTTGGCCGAGGTTGGCGTGAGCAAAATGTGGCGTTGGTCTATGCTTCATCTTCATCCTGGTTCAAAGCGTGTGTGCACACATCAGTCTTTTATTTCCCTGCTTCACCTTCTGTTTTTCTTACAGTGCTTTAAAGTTCTCCTGCACAATTTAACCTGTTTTTATTTTTTTCAGTTTGATGTTCCTGTAACACAGTCAAAGCAGTTGTTTTATATCAGACGTGTCTATCAGCTTAAATACATGGAGTAAAACCAAAACAATTCTGCTTTGAGAGCGTTTTGAAAACTCAAAGAATACAGACGTATTATTTCGTTATCCAGCCCCTAAGAGTTTGGAGGTTCACAGTGAGTTGAGCGACTGGATCAGTAAGAGCAGCATGGGAAAACTCCAGCCCTTCATATTGTTAAATCAAAGAATGGGTCAAAGGCAACACAAACATCCTCTTTCTGTTTCACTTCCATCCTTCTAAACTCTGTCCAGCTGCCCGTCGGCAGCGGAGGCGACACCTTTACATTCACATTATCACTCAGATTGGTCTTCTTGTTTTGTCCGAGCCAGTGAAGGGAGGGATACATGGAGAGAGGAAGAGTTGATGTCTCCATTCACTTTTCTTTTCTGGGTCTTTCTCACAGATATTTCCTTTCTTCCCTCCTGACCTCCTGCATGTTAGAAGCTCACCAAGGCATAGACCATGCTTCAGCAGGAAATAGACCGTGGCACCAGATGAAAAAAACAAGGAGAAAAGAGTAACTGTGCTGCTCTGATGTCTGTCTGAAGCTGTAACTGAAGAGATCGTGAATTTACTCTTACCTGTAGAGATAGTAGAAGAAAGACAGCAGATAAAATCCCAGCTTACACCAGGACTCCTTCTGGCAGTAGTTGAGAATGTCGGCGTTCATCACGCTGACGGGATCATACATGACCTCTGACCCGTCAGCTGGCCGGTGGAAGAACCTGAAGAAGCAGAAAGGGTTTCAGTCACTCACCCACTACACCAACAGCAGCTTGTCAGACATCTGTTATGGGACTGTACCTCCACAGATGGTAGAAGAGCAGTGGGATGTTTAGGCCAAGTGTGACCCACTCCCCAGCGCACATGAACATCAGGCAGAAGAGCCCGTGGATGGAGTACTCCGGTACCACCAACTAACCGGAGCACACACAGAAAGTCCGGTTACAGGTCTGCACATCACGTTAGACACTGAAGTGATGAGGTAATCGCACTGCAGCGGCTCCTCACAAAACACCGAACACTCAGCTGCGATACTAGACTAGAAACACTTCCACACACACGGTGTTAACGCTCCACGCGGCTCGCTGCTGACACTCCAAACACATGAAGACTGCTTTTTAGACGGGAGCAGAACCTGATGTAGTTTGACGTGACTGGGTCAGGTTACTCAGATCACTGAGTCTTCTTCGAGATGTCCTCATCTCTGATTCTTTCTACGTTCACTAGCTAGTAGCTAACTTTGTCTGTCTGGTGTTTGGTGCTGAGCAGGTCGTGTTCGGGGGATTTCCACTGTAAACACAATGAATTTACTGGTTGTAAAACCACAGGTGACCCCTGTCAGATTTCGTATTTTGACATGATGCACTTTAAACGGCTCCAAGCCTCCGTCAGCACAGCTTCTCTGCAGGCTCACAAATACTCACCTCTGATTGGGCGGAGCTACACAACCAACAAAATGGCAATGCGGTCTGATTACCAGAAAAGATTGATCCCCTCTCTATTTGAAAATTGATGATTGAGATTTTGTTTTTGAAATGATATTTGCACTACAGCAAATATATTGGAGAATGTGCACCATCTAATTTCTTCTTCACTTATAAGGTGATGGAGTGGGTATGGATCGGTGCACCGCTGTGGAAAATAATGAATCAATAAATCAATCTATCAGTCGATAGCAAACATCTGCAAATCAGTGGCTTCATTCACATGAAACTCCCAATAATCATTTTCACCCTGAACCTAATAGACTTTATTCCCATGGCAGCCATTTTTAACTGAGTAACTGTAAATCTTAAAAATACTGTCTGATGATGAAAACATTTATCTTTTCCCAGATGAAGAACAAACTGCAGAATGAAGCCAGAACAAACCTTGTAATGTAATTATGTACTGTGCAGAAATAAATGGGCCCTGATAGCACAGTTAGCATTTTACCTTCTCTGATAAATCTAACTTTTCATTGGTTTCTGCTTATTTATTGATATGAGTCCATTTCCAACACACACACACTTTCAAAATGGCCTCCATAGCATGGCAGCTTTCAGGGACCTTGAGTTCTCTTCCTGAAAGCTTTGAAATGTGAAAAGAAAAGAAAAGCTGAACACAGTGTTCTCCATTTCTGTGTCCGCAGGGCAGTGATGGCGACTTGTGGGGATGAACTACATGTGAAATGAATCAGTGTGCGTCATGGTCCTCACAATGGTTAGAGGGACAAATGGTCATGGTTGTCTGAAGCCGCTCTGTTTTAGTCATCCACCAGCAGCAGGTGAAAAAAAGATATTACTCACTCTGCGGAGCAGGTTGCAGATTCTTTCAATGTTGAGGATTCTTTCCCTCTGTGGAGCGGACAGAAAGAAAGTCTG
Organism: Seriola lalandi dorsalis; assembly: GCF_002814215.2. NCBI lineage: Eukaryota > Metazoa > Chordata > Actinopteri > Carangiformes > Carangidae > Seriola > Seriola lalandi. The sequence continues at coordinate 1,870,535 of NW_019525134.1, read as the reverse complement.
ATTAACAGTCTGTATATTTTTATATCCTTTGTTTTTTCTTCTACAGGATGTTGAACAATGACTCAAAATCACAAGGCAGAAAGGTTTTTAGAAAGTTCTGTTTTGGAAAGTTTCAGCTGTGGAAGTTCGACACATTTTAGTGAGATTTTAATTAAATGCAGATAAACTTAAAGCTTAAATATAAACCGTGTGTCTGGTAAAGATGCGTCCACGTGTACATGTCACACGCCTCCACCTGCACCAGCATTACACAGTGTAAGCACAGAAAGAAAAGACATAGCAACTAATATCAAATTATAAATAACAATTTACCAACAAAATTCATTTTTTACCTTAAACTCTGTTGTTTTTTTTACTGAATCCCTGAAAGGAAAGTCATTTTTCTTTTTTTGTGAGGAAAATTATTCAGGTTTTTTTCTGTCTGTGACAACAACCCCTGAGACGCAAGTGAAAAAATATTTTGTTGGGTGCTCATTTTTCTAGGGTCACCCGCCTCTCGGGGGTTTTTATGCAGAAGGAAAAAAAAATGGGAAAAATTATCCTGCAAAAATAAAATAAAATAAAATATAAAAATAATAAATTCACTCTTCTTTCAATGCAGCGCTTTTACAGACGAAAAAAAAAACTTTAAAAAATAATCCTTGCAAAAACAGAAATTCACTTGCCTTTCAGGGCTTCTGTAGTTTTTCATTATATATCCAAAATATTTAATAAATGTTGTGTTTGTTGTGAAGAAACCCAATTCAGACTGTTCATCATCACAAACATGCAGCAGCCACATCTGAAGCCTTGACAGTCGTGTTTCTCTTGTGACTGTCTCCTGTGAGCCGTGAGGGAAGACTCCATGATCAATTCCAGAAATGAAAGTCATCCATCTCCGTTTGCCGTCCAGCAGCTGGGGGCCTCTTATGCTGATGTTTTATTCGGGTGTCCGTTGATTAGCCGGCGAGGGGAAATGAGACGTTGTGCTGCGGTTTATTTGCTTTGATGAATGTGTTTGCGGCACCAGGCCGGTGACTGAGCAGGTTAACAAAGGGACAAATTGTCAGACATTTGTTTGCCTCATTCATTCTGTGAGACAAACACTCATGAGAGGATGCTGTATGTCTGGGGCTGTATTCACCACCCTCAGCAGAAAACACTCTCATGCTCATTCATTTGACGTATTGAGGCATCTGTCTTAATTACAGAGCCGGAGCTTCCAGTATTAAGGCCTCTGCAGCTTTTATATGAATCTGTGGCCATAAATTCAAACTCCCATTGTGACCTGAAAGTGGATTTTCCCTGAATCTCTGTCTCTCCAGCCTCAGTGTTTATTTACACTTTGTTCTTTTCTGCTGGCTTTGTGCACCACTTCCCTCCACAGCGCTGAGCTTTACAGTGTAAACAGCACAGCTCTGGCCTGGACCTGCCAGCAGAGCGACCGCTCTCTGCACCTTATGGTTTGCTATTGTACATGTAAATTGTTTTCCTGCAGTAAATCTGCTTGGATCTCACAGCCTGGAGCCTCCCTGAGGTGTCCCAATTTGTCTCAGGTCATCCAGTTCACTCTGAATATTTAATTGTTCCAGCAAGAGGAACACAAGTGAAGACATTAATCAAAGACTGAGGAGACGTTTCACAATGTGCACAATGAATAAAAGTGCAACAAATGCAGGGTAGAGAATGTGGTTTGATTAGTGATCTGGTCTGAAGAGGGTCCTCTCCACGTGGCTCTGCTGTTTATGGGGTGATTCATCTTTTAAGGCATTTCAAGAGGAAATAAATCTGCATTCCACTTTTTGACGACCAGCCAAAGACAGTGTTTCATACAATGACGACACGTCTCCCTTTGAGACTGTGATTCATGGCCGAACGTAAACCTGATTTGAAAACACACGTTTAGCCTCTTCCAGTTTGTCCTTCTGGGATATTTACTGCTTTTGGTCTTTTATTGTTGTTGACATGTTTCTCTCTGCTAACATCAGAGCCTGCTGTCATGCTGAGTCTTCATTCTGCTTTGCAGTTTATTGATTTTGGGAGAGACTGGTGGCATCACATCCTAGCAGATCGTGTTATTCCTGAGCTCGTCTGACACGCTGACATCGGTTACGATGACAGGTTCAGGTTGTCTGTTATTGATTGAAAAACACCTTTACAATGTGATACAACAGCCTCGATAAAAAGAGTGTACAAAGAGCTATCATGACTGTAACATTCAACATCCGACGACGCTCGGTCAGAGACACCACCTCTCCAGCTTCATGCGAGGAGGAAGAATAACATCCATGTTGAAGTGATCAGTCAGAGCTGTGTTTATGCCAGAGCTGCTGCATTTGATTGCTCTGTATTTTACAGGTGTTGCAGTCACTGTGTCCACCCCCTGTAGCTTGTACGCCTCCACACTCCTCCAGTCTCTTTCCTCTCCCACTCCTCTTCACTCTCACTTTGCAGCTCAGATGCAGCGATCTGCATGATTAGCTAACTTGTGAAAAAGACATTCACGGCTGCTGTTAACTTGCTAAATGAACTGACTCATGGTAATGTTATATTATGTTTCTAAAAGACAAAGATACCTACTAAATATAAGCATCACAGCAGGAAGAGAAGACAAAGAACTTGCATTTACTTTGGGTCAAATGTTCCAGTGTGACTCAAGTGAACACGTCTGTTCTTGTCACGGTGAAACCTTGTTCCTTCATTGTGTCGACAGCACAGTATCTCACTGTATAAACAGCGGCTTCGTTTACATCAATCTCTTTAACTGATTAAGCCAACAGGCCGATGTCTTTGTAGAAGGTTGATTGCCTCAATCTGCATGTAAATGAGTGTTCAAGGCGAACGCTGCCCGGCTGCCACTGTTGCAGTCACCTGGAAGCTCCGATTAGCAGGAATTGTTTTCAAAAATATCGCAAATATTTGATGTTGAAAAATTAATGGATAGGCTGAATGTAGCTGAATAAAACATATGAAATGTCTCATTCCAAATCCAAAATCACAAAACATTCATTTACATAAAGTGATGCTTGTTTCTCTGATGATTACAGGGATGAGACTGGGGAGTGTGTAAACCACTGAGACTTTCCTCTTGAAGCTGAAAAGAAGGGATTTCTCTGTGAACACGTTGGGGTTTGATCTGAGGTGAGACGGGACGGTTCTTACCGCTCTGGTGGGATTGCTCTGATCAATGGGGTTTTTGAAGTCAGTGCGAAGCTCATCAAATGCGATGATCTGAAAAATAACAGATGTGGTGTTTTCATTTAGTTACCTTCAGAATACCAGTGCACACTCATACTGTATACGTAATGCACATACAGTGTAATTAAAAGACATAGCTGCACTACACTCTTAGGAAATGGTGTTGTTTTGTGTGTCAGTGTTGTATTGGGATTGTAACTAAAAGCTGATTCTGCTGCACATTACATCCTGTACAGCTGCAGCCACATTGTTCACTTTGCCTGAACACACATGGTGATGAATGTGTGCACGTATAATTACTCACAGCCTGTATATGAGCTTCTGTTGTGTCCATACCATGTGTCTTTATTAGTTTCTTAATGACTGAGGAGCTAAAATTCTGGTTTAAATTCTCCCCTCGGCTTGTCACAGTGTGGATTTCTATGCAACCCTTACTCCTAGATTTCCATCTCCTCTAAACTTGTGAGACCAGTCTGTATTTAATGGGCCTGATTATAAAATTCTCATTAGAAATTGAAGATCCATGGAGACACAGATGGCCGTCAAAGGAACTCATTTGCAATGATTAGCATTTTTCTGGCAGGATTAAAACAATTAGAGCGCATCAAAAGTTATGTTTGGGGAAAAGTTGTTAAAGTTAATGACACAGACGATTTAAAAATGGATGCTTTGTTGAATTTATAAGAGGATTATGGTACAGGAAGTCTATATCCAATCTTACATCTTTGACCTTTTTAGCAACACATTAAAAATACACTGTAGAGAAAACAGTGTCATTGTTCAGATACACTTCACTGATATCGTCTAACTGCTCCCTGAGAGGTGAGCATGAGTGATCGCTTCTCCCTCCGTCCCCTGATTAATAGCTCTATAAAAATACTAATCATTCTTGGGATAAAGGCCACCTGCTGCTTCTGCTCTTAAACATCAAGCTTCACTTTAATGCTTCATTGAGCAGTAATAAATAAAATGAAAAAAACGTATTATTTGCAGGTAAGTGAACATCAGGATCTGACTGGTAATTCCCTCCATATGAGTCTATAGGGCCCTCCCTCGCCTTCTTTCACACTGTTGTAAACAGATGCAGTTTCCATGGCGACACGGCGAGCCCCTATGTGGGCACCATGGTTACTACAGCAGTGCACAGCCGTTCTGATTGGTGGAGAGCCACACAGAATTGGGGTGCTGTGCCCCCCTGGTAGAAGCAGCCTGGGGGAAGGGGGTGAACGGACGAGGAGTTTGATAAGCGTTTCAATCACATGCTCGAGCGCTGAGCCAGACACACGCTTCTCCCCGTCTCTCTCACACACAGACACACTGACTGACTCATAGTCTCACCCACTTAGTCAATTGGTATGTTAGTCATTTCAAGTCTTATATTCATAATGATGCGTTTTGTATTTCACATTGTCCCCGCCTCCATGGATCGCACGTTAAAGGTGAGAGATCAAAGCTCCACTGTTTGTGGAGTCTGCACTTGTGTAACCAGAAAACCCAGCGCACTGGTCTCCAGCGACATCTCTGCAAATTCCACTCAAAAGCCGCAGGCAGACAGGTTCACAACAGTCTGGTGGGCAGATTTATCATCGTTGTGTGTTGTCGCCTCCCTGTACTCATTACATTCAGTTTGCTGGAGCCTGAACACCTTGTTTGAGGAACTGTTTAATGCCAGTCATACGTTTCTTGAATGTGGAAGGATGGAGCCAGCTGGAATCTGTCTGTTTGTGGAGGATACAAATGTCAGTCAGCTCCAGTTCCTGGTACTAGTGATTAACCACCAAGAAACCAGGTCACTTAAAGTCACTGTGTGGAAATAGATCAAATAAATGTACAAATTAAGACTTAATGTTCTGTGTTTTTCAGACTCCTGCTTCGCCTCAAATTCTGTGGCGTTTCATCCACCTAAAAGATTAATTATAATCCAACTAATTATGTCTTTAAAGTTTTTGAAATGAAAGGGAACAAAGTGTCATTGGTGGCTGTGAAGAGGTCAGATAGTCACACATAAGAACAACTACACTGTGGTTTCCTTGCTTGGTGTGTGTGTGTGTGTGTGTGTGTGTGTGTGTGTGTGTGTGTGTGTGTGTGTGTGTGTGTGTGTGTGTGTGTGCTGTGTTCCTGTCAGTGTTGTACAACTGTGTGTAGGTGGATGTGTTTGTCTGCCTGTGTGGGATGGAGCGTGGACGTTCTCAGGCTCTACTTCTGCCCGTTTTAGTCGCAGTGTGTTGCAGTGTGCACGGAGCCACTCACCTGCCATATGACAAAGAAGATGAGAGCGGCGCACAGCACCAAGGTGAGCATGTAGCAGAAGGCCGCAAAGGTGAACGCCATGGCTGTTCCAGCCAGCCTGACAACGAGACGGGTCGAGAGAGAGAAAGGGAACCCCCCTCCCCTCTGCTCTCTGCCTCTGTGGCTATTGCTCCCTCTCCCTCTTCCCTTTACAGGAGCTAACTGTCTGCCCCCTCTGACGCAGGCTGAGACTGTTTTGTCCAGGTAGGTAAAGCACTCACTTTTAGTAACAATCAATAATCAGCTTGAACTGTGGCTTCCACTTCCACTCATGCTGTGTCTTTGTCTCTTCTCTGACAGCGGGGTGACCCCCTTCCTCGCTTTGATTTAGGAAGCACTCATATGTCTGTTCACAGCCACAGTTGTCTGTTGTTGGCCTGATGCTCCTCTTTTCAGTCTCTGACAGGCAAAATGTCTGTCTCCTCCTCCTCCTCCCTGTAGTTTCTCTTTCGACAAAGCCCACACATTTCTTTTTTCTCTCACAGTAATGCTAAACCACAAAGTGTCCGACTGACACGCTCTCAGCAGAAGCACAGGATTCTCGTCGATAGTACGCACAGCACTGCGTTTCAGAAAGGATTATTGTCTAAGATGGTTATGGCTTGTGATAGGTCAGTAGTTTGTCGTATGGCTTTCGGTTCATCTGTTGCTCTAAATAGAGAGCACTGTTAATGACGCATATTTTAAAATCATAGTTCACACATGTAAACAACCACAGTTTGCAGATTAGTTACTATTTGCAGAGACAGTTTCTTGGTATTTTACTTATTACATTACAAAATCTTTGAGAAATAATTTGCCTCCAAACAAATCTGATGATTTGCGGAAGATATAAGATATTGCTCTGCACGTTAGACAGTTTTCCTGGTTGCCAGTGTTGAGGCAGCAAATACTGGAACTAGGTTGCAAATCAAAAGACTATTTAATGCCAGTATCACACATCCAAGTACACGATCAGAGCACAAAATTGATGAGCGCTTCAGTTAGCATGGATCAATGTCTGGACTGATCTTAATATCGAGTAGAGAATACCTGTATCTGGTTGGAGACGTGTCTGCCACTGAACAGTCCACTCTTTCCTCGTCTCTGTCAATTTGGGTCGGCACCATGTCAGAATTCTCTCAGACGCATCCCTCAGGTTTCTCCAAAAACATTCAGATTTGTCTCTGCTGACAGTTGTTGCTGCAGGTTGAACCAATTTCAAATGTGAGGGCGAAAATTTAAGCAGAAACCTGCAGAACATCTACATGTTGAGACGCAGTTACTATGATTTTGAAATCACTCCTGCTCTTAAGCAAAAATCTCCACAGCCCTCAGGAGTCAGAAGTTAATTAGTCCACCTTCCTATTGTCTCCCTCTCCTCCTTTACCCGTCTTTCTTTCTTTCTTTCTTTCTGAACTCTCCTTTCTTTCTTTCTCCTCCAGAGGTTTTGAAAACAGACCTGAATGTGTTTCCTGAGTCTACTGTCTCTGTCTCCCTCTATTTCTTAGACTGCGAGAGAAATATTTCTATCACGCTTGATGTTAGAACGGTCGACCAATAGCGTCGCTCTGCCTCCCTCCCTCTCTTATTTGCTCTCTCCGTCCCCTCTCTCTCCCTCCTCTCTGTCTGTCAGTCTCCCTCCCTCTCACATTTATACATTTCCATAATCCCTTGTTCCCCAGGGACTGATGAGGGGGCAGGGCAGGCTGTAAATGTTTTTCCTTTTGTCTGTATCTCCTTCTTTCTCCCTCTCTCTATCGGCCCCTCTCGCCCAAGCCTTCACTCATCCATCATTTCATGAAATTTACGTCTGTTTCTTGGAGAGTGTTGCTCTACTCACCTGTCATTTCTTTCCTTTCTCTGCTCTATTAGCTGTTCACTCAACATCCATTAAACCGCTCACTGTTCACAGCTGGTTTTAGAAAAAGAAAAACACTTCTCCCACATTTTCATATTAAAGGAATCCAGTATTATCATCTCTGATTCTCCACGTTGATCACGCTGTACATGATTTCTCAGACAAATTTCTAAATCAGCATCAACTGCATCAGAAAAAAAATGTGATGTAGTTCCCAACTCCCAGCCTTTTCAGATGAGCTTGAACAACCCTTCATACACACCACCTGTTATTTTATGAATATGTTTAAATAAATGGATGATTGACTGGTTATTTAACACTAACAGTTACATAACACTGGATATTGTTATCATGTCAAACTCACTATCGTACCACTGTCACTTGAGGCGGCAGAAGCTGGACGTTTCAATTGTTTAACTTACAACTATTTCAATACCTGTTCATTGACCTACTTACACTATTCAAAGCGTTTATCAACAAATAATTTCAAATATTTCACTTGCTAACTAGTTTCCACACACCTCACCCAGTCTGTAATCACTGTGTTTATTTGCCATGAAGTGCTGGAAACTGCAGAAGAACCACCTGAGGTAACTGCACCTGACTGGGATCAATAATGGATCCAGATGAGGAGAAGCACTGATCAGTGATTTGATCAGAGAGACAGAAGTCGGAGCGTCTCCAGAGTCTGTCCCCTCCTGCAGGAGGCGGGTCAGATTACAGCTGATCTTCAGTCAGTGATCGAGCAACAGCTTCAGCCTTTAATCTGCATTAACTGATTTATTGGCCACTTGGGGGCAGAGGAAACTGCAAACACAGAGCTGACATGTTGTTGCCTTTGTTTTTGACACGTTGCCCTTCAGTTGAAATCTTGTTGGTGTGCACCTGATGAATCTAAGTCCAACATTCACTCTGCTCCGAGCTCTGTTTTACTCTCCAGCTCCTGAGGGAAATATCTGACTCTTCAGCTGCAAATGCTCAACTATGTTCAATAACCAGCCGATAACTTTGTCTGTTTGCCGTTTGCTGCTGGGCAGGGGGCGCAGTGGGTTCATCAGAGCTTTTCCACAGGAAACAGCTGCCTGCTGCAGCCAGGGCAAACCTGATGACGCACCTGATGACGCAACTGTGACCTGAAATAAAACAGTAAAGGTGTAAAACCAAAACAATGAGCTGAGAGACAACAAGCTCAGGAGACAGGAACTGCAGAGTCTGGTGATAATTCTCTGGGTTCATCACTATGACGACCGATTTTCACATTCCACTGTTCCTGTGATCTGCAAATAATAAATATATTGATTATTGGCACTTCATTTTTCCATCCTTCTTTTCTTGACTGAAACAAATTCATGGATGTTTTTTTTGTCCAATGGGGGGGGACAGTTCCCTCAAAGTTAGGAAATACACCAAGGGAGCATTTTATTAGGAACACCACACTGATGCTTATCTGGATTCCACCAGATGTTGAAACTTTCCTCTGAGACTCTGTTGCATGTTGATACGACTGCATTACATCATTTCTATAGATGTGCCAGCTAGACATTTAAGCTGGGGCGGCACGGTGGTGCAGTGGTTAGAACTATCACATCACAGCGAGATGGTTCTAGGTTCCAGCCCCGGGCCTTAGGCCTTTCTGTGTGGAGTTTGCATGTTCTCCTCCTGCCTCACTGAACTCACTGTCACTGTCTCACCTGACGTGGCGTCTGCTGTTGTAGTCCATCCACCTCAAGGTCGGACGTGTTGACGTCTGAGATGCTTTTCTGCTCACCACACCCACAATCATGTCACAGTCAGTCACTGAGATCACATGATCACTTGTTCTGATGTTTTATGTGCACTTTAACTGAAGCTCCTGACCTCCATCGACATGATATTATGAATTTATGGAGGTAGATTTGTTTCAATATTATTATGATCTATAAATATAAAACAACTTCCACAAATACAACAAATACATTTACAAATCCACATATCTTGCAGATACAAAACGGATTTGCAAATACACAAATAAATTCCACAAATGTTTTGAAACAAACTTTCTGCTCACTTTCGGAAAACACGTGAGCACCTGCTGACAACGCCATTTCCGCTTTTCAAAGTAAGAGCACGTAGTCTTCTATGTGTTGTTTTTTCCCCCAAAATAATCGGCGACAAGTAACGTGCACTGGATCTTTGTGTCATTTACACCCTGGTGAAACAAACAGCTGCCACTGCCACAGATAGACAAGCAAGTGACAAGGAAGTGACGTCAGAACTGATGACCTGCCTTGATGAGAGGACTGGAAGACAACATTTTCGTTTTCATTTTGACCCCACAAAAGCGTAGTGACATGTAATGCAATGGATGTTAACATCACTCTTAATATAGGGACAAATATGTAATATATATGGAATACTTCATAGTGTATATTAATATGGGATATTAAGGCATAAAAATGTCAGTATAGTGAGGCGTAAACATCAAGAAACTTCACAGTAGTGAGGCATGAAGTTTGATTGAAAAGTAATAGTATAGTAAGGCATAAAAACATTTTAAAAACGTCATAATATAGTAATGAATAAAAACGTCATAAAAATGTCAGTATAGTGAGGGATAAAATATCAACAAAAAGTCATAGTATATTAAGACATACAATGTTATACTAGAGTAAGGCATGAAATGTCAAAAAACGTCATGGTATAATTGTCATGGTTTGCTATGGCAGACACTTTTTGTTAGTTTTGTTTTGGACTTTCTCACTTCCTGTTTTATTTTGTAATAAGGTTTCCTTGTGTGTCTCAGTGTTTTGCTTCCTGTCTTGGTCCTGTTTCTGTGTGGTGATTGTCTGCCCTGCCTTAATGTGTTTCACCTGTGTTCAATCACCCTCGCCTCCCTTGTCTATATAGTCTTTGTGCTCCCCTTGTCTGTGTTGGTTCGTCTGTTTATTTCTGGGTTCATCCTCATCAGTTCACGTCATCTGTTCATGTCTGGTTCGTCTCCAAGCTGTTCACACGTCCTGTTCATCTCCGGGTTTGTCCTTGTTCTGTTCTCATCCCCTGTGGTTCCCTGTGCCTGTTTTTTGAAGTTCTTTTGTTAAATAAACCTGCCTGCACCGTCCCCAATGTGTTGGCTGCATTTGGGTCCTACTTACCTCAAAACCTTGACAATAATAAGGCATAAAACGTCAAATATCATAGTATAGTAAGGCATAAAAATGCCAAAAAACTACAAAAAATAGTATGGAAGAAAAATGCCAAAAAACATCATAGTATATTAAGGCTTAAAAGGTCATGTAAAGGTCATAGCATGGTCAGGCATCAAAGAGATAGTATAGTAAGGCATAAAAATGCTAAAAAAAAAAACGTCATAGTATATTAAGACTTAAAAGGTAAAAAAAAAACGCCATAGTATGTTCAGGCATCAATCAAGATAGCATAGTATGACAAAAAACTACAAAAAATAGTATGTCAGAAAAATGCCAAAAATAGTCATAAGGCATAAAACGTCAAAAATACATCATAGTATATTAAGGCATAAAAAGTTAAAAAAGCGTCATAGCATGGGCAGGCATCAAACGAGATAGTATAGTATGGCATAAAAATGCCAAAAACTATAAAAATAGTATGTCAGAAAAATGCCAAAAAAATAGTAATAGTATATAGTATGGCATTAAACATCAAAAATACATCATAGTATATTAAGGCATAAAAAGTCATAAAAGCGTCATAGCATGGTCAGGCATCAAATGAGATAGTACAGTAAGGCATAAAAATGCCAAAAAACATCTTAGTATAGTATTGCAAAAAACGTCAAAAATACATCATCGTATATTAAGCCTTAAAAGGTCATATGAAGGTCATAGCATGGTCAGGCATCAAACGAGATAGTATAGTAAGGCATCAAACAAGATAGTATAGTAAGGCATAAAAATGCCAAAAAACTATCTTGTAGTATAGTGAGACAGAAAATCTCCAAAAACTTCATAGTATAGTAAGGTATAAAAATGTGACAAATGTCATAGTATACTAAGGCATAAAATGTCAAAAAACATCATAGTACAGTATTGTATTAAAACGTCAAAAAACGTCATGGTAAAATAAGGCATAAAAACTTCAAAATACGTCATAGTATAGTACAGCACAGAGTCATAAAAACCTAACCCCGCTTGGAACCCATGCAGGTATAGGAAGCACATGGAAAAAAACACTCAAAATGGTCAATGGCAGAGTTTAAACCTTTCATTGTTAGGCAACAGTTGCAACTGCTGCACTGCTATATCACTCCATGAAAATGGTCATAGTAGAATAAAGCATATAAATGTCATAGTACAGAAAGGCATAAAATGTCCTGAAAATATCATAGAGTAAAAAAGGATAAAATGTTATTAAAACGTTATAGTCTAGTAAGGCATAAAAACATCCTTAAAACGTCATAGTATAATCAGGCATAAAAACATTATAAATACTTCATAGTATAGTAAGACATAAGAACACAATGACAGGCATCAAATGTCATAAAAATAATGTGCATGTCTTGCAGGTGCACATGCAAAATCCACACAGATTGGCCTGAGGCAGGTTTTGAACCCAGAACTCTGTCATTGTGACGCAAGAGTTGCAACCACTGCACTCCTCTGCGACCCCATAATTAAGGTCATTGTAGAGTAAAGCATATGTCATAGTATAGTAAGGCAAGGAAACGTCATAGTATATTAAGGCATAAAAAGTCATTGTATAATTTAACTTAATATAATATTTCTTCACTTTAGCCTTTAAATTTTGAGCTTTGCACCACATTTATGAACTGCTCAGCACTTCAAATATCTGCCTATTTAATGACTTATATTATTCCTTATTTTATTTCATTTTACTTTAATCTTTTTCATTTTAGATCAAGGTTTTTAACAATGTTTTATGTTCATTTAATGTCTTTTCTCTTCACTTCATGTGACGCACTTGGTGCATGTAATTTCTTTGTTGTGAAGCACTTTGTGCCACATTTCTTGTATGAAAGGTGTTATACAAATAAAGCTTATTATTATTATTATTATCATTATTATTATTATTATTATTATTATTAGTAGTAGTATTAGTAGTAGTAGTAGTAGTAGTAGTAGTAGTAGTAGTAGTAGTAGTAGTAGTAGTAGTAGTAGTATTAGTAGTAGTAGTAGTAGTAGTATTCTCTCCAGGTAGAACAGTTGTAAAATGCAAACACCAACAAACAATAAAAAAAAAATAACAATCCATAAATCTCAGAGCGAACAGCAACAGCGGCTCTTGGCATGAGAGTGCGCACCGTCTCCAGCTGTGTGCCTCAGGTATGTGTTTGTGCGTCAGGTGATTATTTCAATGTTGATCAATTTTATTCTGCAAAGTGTTAAAATACATATCTATGGTGTTGTATTTCAGCACTGTAGCCCAGAGAAAACTGTCCATTTGGACAGAAGATGACAGAAGACTGCAGCAGCACTAAATAAATCAATGCTAATAATAGTGTATTTATCAGTAATTATTTTGGGACTTTCAGGATTTTGAGACATTCACCTACAGAAATATGTTATTGTTCGCGTGAAAAACAAAATCTCTACAAAGCCACTGAACTGATTATGAGAGAGAATCTTCATGCCGCCACTTTGCACAGTTACATGTACAGCCTGGCTCCAGACCTCTGAATCATCGCCCACCTCTTAAAGTGAAATGTAATGGAACTTCATTCTGATTATCATGCTGGTATATCCAGCACGTAGCATATGGCTGGTGGCTTGTCATGGAAATGTGGTGTGAAAAATGCAATCTGGGTTACAGCACAGAGCAGTGAATGGTTGGTTTTCAACCATCTGGGTTAGTGTGTTAGCCACTGAGGCTGTGGTCTATTCTGGTTTACTGTGATGTCAGTGGTTGGGGATTCCCTGCAGTCTGGTCAAACTGTGTCAAGATGTTATCTTCAGTGTGAATTACTGTTTTACATTATGTTGTATTATTACAACATTTTGGTTCGTTAAAGCAGCAAACACACGTCACTTAATGTTAAGTTAATTAGAAACACTGGTACCTGAACCTCAGGGACTCACCTGGTGTTCTGTGCTTATCAGCAGGGCCAGCACAAGCCTTCAAGGGACCCTAACCAGAATTTGATTTGGGGGCCCCGGACCACCTCAACACTGCCAATTCTATTGACCCTTGTCAATACTTGATCACACACACCCATGATCAATTTTACTGTAGGTGTGTTGCGAGGCAGCAGGAAGTGATTAAACCAGTTGTATTAGCTAGCCAGCCTGTTAGCTTAATGTTGCATTTTTGCATGATTACCATTTACATGATATATCACTCACACACACACACACACACACACACACACACACACACACACACACACACACACACACACACACAAACATTTTAAGCTCTCATGTGTGACATATCCAGCGCTCTTGGTGGCCCTCTGGTGGCCTTGGGGTTCCCTGGGCAGGCACCCAGTCTGCTTCTGCCTCGGGCCGGCTGTCCTCATCAGTTTCTTGTTTTCACCTCCTTGAACAGGCAAAGTGTCCCTTCAATGTTTTGGTGTCCGTCAGCTGAGACGGGCCCTCGCTCTGTATATAAACTGCAGTTAGACGTCATAGCGTCTGCAGTCTGCCAGACGACCCTGAGCTGAGAGGGTTTGGCTCCATCTGCAGCCAGTGGCTCAGAAATCATAAACACTGCAGGAGTGAGTCTGGACCAAAACCATCAGAGGAAGTCCAAGAGGGTTAGTCCTCTGGTCCTTAGGGTGGACACTTTAATTTTCTGAGTTTGCTCTCATTAAAACCAACTTGAACTTCAGTCAGTTGATATTTCTACCCTTATGCAGCTGCTGTATAACAACACTAAAGCATCTTCAATGAATTCTGCTGTGTGCTGCTTTCTAAGAAAAGAAATGATTGTCACGTTTGACCCTTCACAGTCGGTTCAGATTATCCATGAATATTTAGGGATGAATGAAATGTGAGGAAACTCTTCTGAAACATGAGGTTGAAAGAACACAGAATTTACTGCTTTGTGTTGAAGATTTGAGGTTCAACCTTTTCACCCATTGATGGATTAAATTTGAGATTTTATCTGAATATTCTGAAAAAGTGGTTGTAATATCAAATACATAAAATATCAAATGTCATATTGCTTTGTGTTTTTATGGATATTCATTGTATATATATATATATATATATCCTGTAAATTTCTGTATCCACTTGGAAATGATTTATACAATATGTTTAGTAGATAAGATAATGGTAAGTTTAGTTATGTTTCCTTGGTGATCTATTGGTCACATGATTGATCAGTGGACTGTGTTTGAGGACATGTGGAAACAATCTCAGACACTAAACTTGGTGAAGGAGACATGGACATGACATGTACATTGACCAAGAGAAGAATATAATGCGATTATATGGATGGAAACCTCTCAGTTTCTACTACATGCAACAACTGCTGCTGTTATATAAAAACACAGCGGAATCGAACCTGTTGTTGAAACACGGACGGCCGTTACAGTCAGACCCACAGAGTCTGTAGAGTCGCGCTCGTTTCATTGCTGGATTTAGACTTCCCACAAGTGGTGATAATAAGTGTCTGCAAGTCCCGGTGTATTTTTACATTCCTGTGTGTCGCACTGCAAAGACATGACACAAGAACATGTGTGGAAAATAATTCAGCTAAATGTCAGTATAATGTACTAATGCTAATAATGTACTACAGCTAATGATGCAATGTGGGCTGATGTTAATATATATTTCTAGCTTGTTTATTTATAGTCCGATAAAAAGTATTCATTCTTATTATGATTTAATCTTTCAAATTTCAGTGATAGAAAATTCTCTTTTAAATGTTCCTGTTTCGTTGATTAAATTTATCTTATTCCCCTTTTTTATTTTATTTAAAACAGCTGATCTCTGCAGGTGATGGATACATCAGGAGGAATGAAAATGTCTATCTAATATCACAAAGTTTAAAAGAAACATGTATTACTGCAGAATAAATGTATTAATATCATCTACCTGCCGTCCTGTCATATCTTGAAGGATCGTCTGTTTGGTCTGTTACAGCCGCTGCAGTGATGAAGACTGACACTGTCCTCTGTTTAACTCATCTGGTTCACATGTGCATGTGTGAGCCCATGAACATTTTAATTGGCATTAGTGCAAATGAAGACTGACAGATTTTAAATTGTCCACAAGATGGCAACATATGAGAGGCAGAGGCAGCAACAGCTGGTCTCATTAGGTGTCTAACAGCGGCACTGATACACAAATGACTCACCCTCAAAACACAAATCTAAATTCCTCCAGTGGTTTTGTTTGCTGTGCATGAAGGATGTGATGCTCACTCACCTGATGGAGAGAAAACATCATCACAGAGGATTCAGAGGAACTGCTGTGTGTAAAAAAAGTAAAGGTCAATTCTTTTAATCTGCACCTAGATTTGAAGATCTACAACAGGGGGCATTATGGCAGCAAACTGGACTGATACCTCATTAACCCCAGTCACATTAGCTCAGTGGGTGTTAAGGCAGAGTGTGGTCACAGCTGCAGCAGAGCAGTGAGCAGCTGAGGGCAGTGTTTAGTGGAATCCAGACCATCCCAAGGGTAGAGAAGGGTGTGGAAGTCATCAGCTCTGCTACCAGCACGCTGAAAAACAAAGGTGGGATCAATTTAACGTCCCCTGACCTGCTGCACCTCCGGACCTAAATGAAATGTTTTCCTCTAACTGCTTTATTGATCACTTTAACGATGAGTGAGATAAAAAATCAAAGTCATGTAGCAGAGCTCTCGCAGGGCTCAATGTGGCATGGAGGCATTAACACTAAATGCATAAATTTAGGCTTGCAGCTCCTCAGTGACGAGCTTATAACAGCAAACAGCTTTGTGATGTGGTTAATGGTGCACAGATTCTGCTGGTCAGGAACCTCTCGGCCTCCTGGCTGAGCTTCTTGTCTGACAGGACACAGCACGTCCTGACATGATACCTTATATCACTGTGATACAGAAGGATTATGATGCATTTTCTGACCGTGCGGACATCTGCACAAGCAATGAAGTTCACAGATGTTGGCTTGTTGTGTCAGACGAACAAAAAAGACACAAACAGATGTGAGTGTTTTAAACTGTTTTAAATAAGCTCATAGAAACAAAGAGACTCTCTATTGACCTTGATGGTGGAAGGCAACAGTGACTACACACAACTCACACTGTCACCAGTCACAGAAGCATCAGTAAGCGCTTTACTGAATATTATTCTACTTTTAATTGATTTATTACAAGCAAGCAAGGTCTGAGAGATCTGAGCGTCTGATTGACCGAAGGCTCAGAAAATGAAGGTGGAAACACTGCATGGATCTAAATGTGCAGAAATATTTTCTATCATACGAGTGTGTGCCAAAAAGTGGCTCGTTGGGACCACAGCGATAAAACACCCTTAACATCCATTGGTACAATGTAGGAGAGCTGTTACCATAGCAACACAAACAACTCCAGTAAGGTTGCTTTTTGGCTTTTAACCAGAAATCAAATGCTCTGTGCCTTTTAAATACAGTTCAGACAGTCCTGGAAGACATCTTCATGTTTCCTGTTGCTGATGTTATGCAGCAGAAACTTCTCTTTAACCAGTATCACTAGTTATTGAAAAGAAGAAGGATAAGAATAAGGATTTATATGAAACTTGTCTCCTATCTGAGAGTCCATTTAGCTGCCCTTTAAAAGAAACCAAAATAAACAAACAGCTGTGTAATAACACAGCTGGAACACAAACTGAGGATAAAAAACATGACACATCAGGACACTGCACACTGCACTGAGACAGCAGGCATTCAGTGTGTGTAATTTAATAAATGCGTCCCAGCACCTGTCCCTCTCTCTAAAAAGAAATCCCACCACAGTGAATCTCATGGACGGCTCTTGGCAAAGAAAAGCACAATCTGTTTTTAGGTAATTTACTTTTAATTTCCATGTCACCCTGATGCTGCTGTTTCAAGCATCTGTACGCTTAAACAGTTTGTGATGTCCTCAAAGATTTAGATAGATCGTGATTTACTTGGTCTTTAGTCGCCTGAGGAATGTGGACAGTCTTTGTTAGGAGAAATAGAGACACGTTTTTATAGGTTCATCCACTTGTTGCCATCCTTACCTGCCGAGTTATATTTCTTCCATCTCCTATTCAGGTTTTAACTTCTCGTCTTCTTCCTCAAACATCAAAAGTCAGGGTCAGAATAACACCACCTAAGCTAGCACAAAGTCAGTCACTTGCTCAAGAGCGCTTAAAGGAGCTTTTTGTAACTTTTGCTATCGCTACATCGCTAACGTTAGTGTAAACAGCTGCTTATTTACCAGTCTAAAAGAAACGTTGTGAGATCAGTATCAAACTTCATTGTTATATTCACAAAGAGCTGTGTCCAGTGGTGGAGAGCAACGTCAACTATTGTTCCTATCACTTCTTTCCAGCTGAAGTTAGCATGCTAACCAGGTAGCCCTGGCCCATTCCTGCCAGTCGTGTCACTTTCCGATAGCGACTCGCTGCAGCCTCCAATCTGCCCTGAAGACATAGTCTGCTCAGAGGACGTAAACTCTTTCATTATTAAAACAATGGCTGAAGCTCTCATTGAAGTGACAATCACCACCACCAGATCCACCAGTGTAACAAGCCTTAGCTGCCTTTAAAGGCAGGAAAAACACATGCTGTGAGAAGAGGTTTTAGGGACTTTTGCATGTTTATCATAAAAAAAAGTTTTGCAAAAGCCCAGACTGTTTGTCTCTGCGAGAGACAACAAAATCTCTTTTTTTGTAACAATATTGTTTCATATACGTTGATGCAATGAGGAGCCAAACAAAATGCATCAAAGTGCTGCAGTCCATGGCCAGAGGGCACAGATGGAGTGGAAATCACAGAAGACCAAGTAGCTGCTTTACAGAAAATAAATCACAAACGCTTGGGCTTGTGGCTGCAACAACATGAATTTCTCTTATATTACATCAGAAAACTGAGGTCCACATATTCCAGCAGTTATTGGACACTCAAGCTGCCCCTCCCACTTCCAAAAAACTCTTTTCTTCATCAATAACGGCATGAGAGAGATAAATATGAGTGATACTCTTCAATGAACTCTTCAAATGAATCCCTACAGATTTTACATGTGGTTTCAAACCATCACGCCGGTCTGTGGTGCTGTCCGTGGTGCTGTCCGTGGTGCTGAATGACTGAAATATACTGTATCTGCTGATTAGAACTCACTGGAGAATGTGATACTGTGTGTGTGTGTGTGTGTGTGTGTGTGTGTGTGTGTGGGGAAGGACCCATCAGTATCATGAGAGACACTGAGCAGCACCTGCTTCTCTCTCAAGCTATGGGCACATGTACAGTATCACTATCTGACTCTACTGCACAGTGAATGAATGATAAAGCTGCAGTGGTGTTAATCTTGAAAAGATGAACCTCTCTGCTGCAACACATCTGCTGAAATCAATGAGGGTGGATTATTTTACTTGTGTGTCGACAGGCAGGTTTGGGCACTTATCTGTTTTATCAGCAGTGTCCAGGATGTGTTGGAATGAACACCGTGGTTTACACGACCACAGTCTCCACAGGCAACAACACAAACCCTTCCATGGGTTTCAGCTTGTGGCTTTAAGGTTGTCTCTGCAGGAACAGAAGATTCCAGCAAGCTGCTCCTCCTCATGGTGTTTGGGGTGTTTCCCCTCCTCTGGTGTTTCCTGTCCTCCAGATCTCAGTGTAATCTCTTTTATTTCTCTCCGAGGTTTGCCATAACCATCCCTTCAGCTGGGTAATCTGCAGCCTCAATTCCACCGTTATCACAGGCAATCATCCACCAATAAAAACTAAATGAATTTTATCCAAATGAAAGCTATATTTTTTTAGCTTTACTAGCAGTGTAGCTCTGGGGATGGCGATGTTGTTTTTCACACTGTGGTCCAACACTCCAGTCATGGCACGTAGAGGATTAATCCTAATGATGCTGGCGATCACCTCACAGGCCAAAATATCCACTTGCCTTCAGTTAATGACTGAAAACAGGATCACATGCACTTTGAAATGACTGAGCATGCTAATATGCTAAATGAGACATCAGCATGTTGACACTGAATAATTGTAAATGTAAATACATGTAAACATACTATCTGAGGGCATGTTAGCATTCTACCATGAGGATTCAGCTAAAAGCGTAGCTTAGCTTATGTAGCCTAAGTACAGCATAAATTATCGAACGTTCAGCCAAGTCTGACGATATAGAGAAATACATTTATTTTATTACTGCATTTCTCTAAAGATGAGGGCTCATATCAAAATGGTCAAAATCAAGAGGCGACGATGTCCCGACTTTAAGTCCTTAATATCACCCAAACCCCTAAAACACTGGGACCTACAATTCCCATAATGCAACTCGGCAGCATCTTTATTAGACTGTTGAATACCTTCATCTTTTGAATGCCCGTGGTTTCTTGTCAAATATTTGAGGTCTCAAGCCTAATAAAGTATCTATCTATCTATCTATCTATCTATCTATCTATCTATCTCAAGAAAGTTCTGATGACATCACTATGACATCATCTGGGTTATTTTCTCAGGCTTTAGAAAGACCTACAGAAGACATGTGTCTACTCATGACAAGGTGACTGACCTTTGTGTTTAGTTTCTGACCCAGGCTTTAAAGTTGTGTATCAATGTTTCACCAGTGCAGGAATCTTTACAACTGATGTTCTTAACTTCTATTAGTTTTATAATAATATGAATTCATATCAGAATTAATGTCAGGGTGAAACTCAGTATGTGTGTGTGTGTGTTTTTCTTCTGTAGTACATCTCTGTCAATAACCATCCAGACTGTAACAAAAATCAACCCACAGCAGACCAACAGCAAACAACATCTGGGACTGACTCAAAACGAATATCACATCTCCAGTTTTTAGGTTACAGCAGGTTATCTGTATCTGTGCTGATGGTTGACAGCGATAATGAGCAAAATAAAAGAGGGTTGAGGAGTGAAATGGTCATTCATACTAGACTCCTGATGCGCAGTCAGGAGGACCTGCCGTGCGTGTAGCGCTGTTTCTGAACGTCTCCTCCCCTGTTTCTGCAGTGTTACTGCTTTTCCATCTCGCTCATCGTTTCTTGTGCCAATGCTGCCCACCGCAAGAGTAAGACAAGACTTCCATTTGCATAGCACCACACACTCCTCTTTCTTGTCTGCCACCATCCTTCTGCTATCCATCTTGTCCTGATCCGTGTACTGTGTGGTTTGCGTCCTCTCAATCCCTCACCATTCATTCACGCCTACTCTCATGTGCAGTCCAGTTTGGCTCTTTGCGTTATCCAGCTCAGACAGAAAAGCAAGGGAATTTTTTTCACTCAGTTTATTTTCCGGAGAGGGAAAACACCCTCAGAGCCTTTTAAAAAAATGACTATTTTGAAGAATTTCTGACTGATACAAGCGGGACCAATGAGGACAGACACAGTAATTTAATTTATTATTTTACGCATCAACAATCGCACGTAGCCTGGAGAGGATAAAGCTGAGAACGCATTGTGGTTTTTGAAAAATTACTTAGCTTTGCGGAAGGTGTCGCCGCGCTGGAACAAGGGGGGATTTAATAAGAGGAACTAATCCGACAGTGTTAAGTTTGCTGAGGTAGGTGCGGGTACCTGTCAGGAAAAAAATAGCGAAGAAGCACCGTGGAAAGCTACGCGTCATTTCCAAGACACCAGCGCAACAAGCCAACACCATTACACCAGCCTGCTGTGTGAATGGCACACGGGGTGTCTTCCTGTGTTGAACTGGTGCAGGGTAGCCACGCTGTGACCACGGTCCAGCTGAGATTCAGGGCTTTCTGTGAGTATCTGTGGGACTGCTGTGCGCACTAAATGGAGCGGTCTGTTTGTCTCTCTGCAGTCTGCTGATGGGATAATCGCCCTTTTTCCTGCATCTGTAATGTCCAATAATCCAGTTGTCTCAGAACCCATTTGTAACTTAATATATTGCTTTGTCTTTAGTCTGCAACACTGATGTTTCATTTGTTTCTTTTTCCACTCCAGCTGCTAAATCTACAGCCCCACATATCTGGCTTTTAATAAGCTTCTTAAAACTCTCTGATGTGGAATCCTTTCTGGTTAGTTCTGATGCTGATTTTAAAACTCTCCCCACGATTTGTTAATTTAAGAGAAGCTGTCTTTCCACAGAGCAATATGAAAGATAAGTTCATCTCCTGAGGCCATAACTTCCACACGGAGCTGACTCACTGACAACTGCACCCAGGTGAGTAATACACTTTCTTATAACATCAAGAACAGGAAACATAAACCAACACATAAAGCATATTCCTGCATGAGCACCTGGAGTTTTCTGAAGCTCATACCTGAATGCAAAGTTGAAAACCAATAGTACTTGTCATCTTTGCTTAGATTTCTGTTTACTCATGGAAACCTAGTGTTTGGTCAACACAGGGAATTATGTTTTCTGCTAATAGCCAGTTTCCTCTTTTGTTTACACCTTGTTTCTGCTTCATTTTCCTTCTGTTTCTTATTTTAATGACTTTTCATTCCCAAGATCGTAGATGTGACATTTATGAGGACTCTCATTACTAATTGAGACTGCCAGCATTTAAAAAAACAAACACCTTCTCTCACAAAACCAGCGCTGGCATCAAAAATATGAGTCATTATGTACAAGTGTTTACTTGCCAACCTGAGACCCCTGCTTACCAAACAGGAACACTTCTGAGGATTAAATCAGAGGTATTTATTTAAATATTTGGATAATTTTGGAATGACAAGATTACATGAGAAACTGTATGAGATGGAAAGGTCACATGTTGCTGGGCTTGTCAGCAGTTGAAGTGAGATTGCTCTTAAAAAAGGATAAATGTTAAATAATAGAAGAGGATTAAGAGAATATTAGTAGGGGATTGTGGTTTTGGACCGGTGATATTCCAGTAGGGGGTTTGCATTCTATGAAATGTCTGGTAAAACTGGAGATGTGCATTATAGATTATAAAAAGCTGTTGTTGTGTTAACCAGAAATGACTGTTCTTAAGGGAAAACTGACAGAGTACTTCTAAAAGTATGTTCCCTTGTTAGCTCACTGCTACCTGGTGATCTCAGCGAGGAATGAAACCACTAGAAAGGACACGTTTGTCTCTATAGTAGCTACAGTCAAAAATAAAAAATAAAAAGCTTTATCTCTGCATTCCCACCAGTTGGAGAGCGTTTACCATAGAAACGTCACCCACTCAAAATTTGTGCAGGGTTGTTTGCCAGGGGAAAGCATTATATTATATTATATTATATTATATTATATTATACATTATTGTTGTTCTATCATTGTGGAATATTTAATTCTCTCAAATTACACGAAATACACATCTTGTTCTCTTGGCTCTAACACTATGGGCTGTTGCAGGAGTTGCTGTCCATGGTGCTGATCTTTCCACTCAGCAGACAGGTGTTGAGTTGTTGCATGAAGCTGTTGTTTTGCACAAACGCAATCTGTTCTTCATTTATTTATAAGGTAACCAGAAAAAAAAAAAAAAAAACCTTAATTTCTAGAGCCGTGCTGCACTGCTTCACCCTGAAATGTAGCCTTGATGGAAACTGATGGAGAACGTGCACTCTTGTTATGCAGGTCAGAGTGGAGATTGCAGCTTTTTCTCAGCTGCATGTCAATGAGAGCATGTGCTGTACATAAAGCATTGTCACATCCTCTCTGCTTCAGGTAGGCAACCTATTTTTGAGACAGAGATGGTCTTAAAAATTTAATTAGGAAGCACTAGATTACATTCCCTGGTGTTTCTTTCCTCTCTTTCTCTCCGTTCACACTGATGCAGATGTTAATCCTCTGGAGAGTATTGATGCTGTTCTCCCTCAATTGTTCACTCAAACTGTGAAGATGGTTGTGCTGCTGCTGCCAAGAAAAACACTGAAATTATTTTAAGATGTCCCCTGACATATTTTAAATGGCTTATGTAAAATGAGAAAAAATATTTGCTATACTTTTCAAGTATTGAATAGAGCTTTGCTGCACTTCCATGAGAGAACAGGGTTGTTTCTCCTTTAAATAATCTTATAATATCTATATCAGGAGGTCTGGGCTGCCTCAGAACAACTGCTCTTTTCTTGTTAGACTCATTGTCAGTGAAGATTATTTTTGGAATCCCATCTAACCTGACAGAACACTGTGGACTGAGTCAGTGTTTCCCTCAATACTACAGGTGCAGAGGGTAACGTTTTTACCGCTGCTCAGCACACAATGACCACAGTACATGTGTGGGAGTCTGACATGATAGTTCAATGCCAGTGACTCAACGACTAGTAGGTGCCAATATTTTTAGCTTTCCAAATTCGGACCATCCAAGCCGTTGGATCCCACATCATTTGCATACGAAAGAGCATGACTGAGAGGACTTTTGTGATGTTAACCCTTTCCTTGAGTTATTTCAAGAACAGCTGAACTGTAACAATCTGCTTTCTTTTTCTTTTTTCTTTTTCAGAGGTTTGTAAAGACCTTCACATGTGACGAGGATTGAACATCAGACGACTCCAAGCCTCATCAGCTCGCCATGTTACTGCACAAGCGTATCCTGAACTGCTCTCCACCTGTCAGCCCATGTATGTTCATGTCTCTTCTGCTGGTTCTGCTCCCGGGAGTCACTCATTTCTCCCAGGGCAGCGCCGGCCATGAAGATGCCGGCAGCGCAGCAGGAAACTGCTCCAGTGACAACAACTGCTCTGAAGGTGTGGTGCTGCCCATGTGGAACCCCCAAAACCCTGCGGTGGGTGACAAGGTGGCGCGCGCCATTGTTTACTTTGCAGCACTTATATACATGTTCCTGGGCATGTCCATCATCGCGGACCGCTTCATGTCTTCTATCGAGGTCATCACCTCTCAGGAAAAGGAGATCACCATCAAGAAGCCCAACGGTGAGACGACGACGACTACTGTGCGCATCTGGAATGAGACGGTGTCCAACCTGACCCTGATGGCGCTGGGCTCATCAGCACCTGAGATCCTGCTGTCTGTCATCGAGGTGGTCGGCCATAACTTTGAGTCCGGATCTCTGGGTCCCAGCACCATCGTGGGCAGCGCTGCGTTCAACATGTTCATTATCATCGCTATCTGTGTCTATGTGGTGCCAGAAAACGAGACGCGCAAGATAAAGCACCTGCGAGTGTTTTTTGTCACCGCCGCCTGGAGCGTGTTCGCCTACATCTGGCTGTATCTCATCCTGTCGGTGTTCTCCCCCGGAGAGGTGGAGGTTTGGGAGGCCGTTCTCACCTTCCTCTTCTTCCCTCTCTGTGTGCTGCAAGCCTGGATCGCAGACCGGCGCCTGCTCTTCTACAAGTACGTCAACAAGCGTTATCGCGCTGACAAGACCCGCGGCATTATCATCGAGTCAGAGGGAGATGCCATGTTCACTAAAATGGACTTGGAGATGGACGGCCAGGGTGTGAACTCCCACACTCATCCCAAAGAGGCTCTGGATGGGATGCTGGAGGGGGTGGAGGAAGGTGGAGGGATGAGCGCGGAGCAAGATCAAGAGGAAGAAGCCCGACGGGAGATGGCCCGCACTCTGAAGGACTTAAAGCAGAGGCATCCGGAGAAGGACATGGAGCAGCTGATTGAGATGGCCAACTACCAAGTGCTCGTCCAGCAACAGAAGAGTCGGGCCTTCTATCGCATCCAAGCCACTCGCATGATGATCGGAGCTGGGAACATCCTGAAAAAGCACGCCGCCGACCAGGCCAGGAAGGTGGTGAGCTGTCATGAGGCCAGCGGGCAAGAGGAAGATCCCAACACCATCTACCTGCAGTTCGACCCCTCTCACTACCAGTGCTTTGAGAACTGTGGCTCACTGAAGCTGTCGGTGAGCCGGCATGGAGGAGAGAGCGGCTGCACGGTGAAGGTAAGAGGCAAAGTAATGATTGGAATATTGTAAATGCTCGGGGTCAATTTAAATTCAACTGAAATATTAATAATTCAGCATTTTATTATAACCCCGGTCACTAAATATTTAATAAAGTTCTCTCCCTCCCTGTGCCACACAGGTGGACTACCGGACAGAGGACGGGACTGCCAACGCAGGCTCAGACTATGAGTTTGCTGAGGGCACCTTGGTCTTCAAACCTGGCGAGACGACAAAGGAATTCACTGTTGGCGTTATCGATGATGACATTTTTGAAGAGGATGAGCACTTCTACGTGCGCCTCAGTAACCCACGTATAGTGCACCGGGCTGAGGTCTCCGTCCTGGAGCCGAGCTCCATCACCTCCAGCAACAGCACGGTGGGCATCTCCTCCCACGTTCCTCCAAAGGCAGCCCTGGGCAACGCTCACACCGCCACGGTTACCATCTACGACGACGACCACGCTGGCATTTTCACGTTTGAAAATAACTCCATGAGGGTCAGCGAGAGCGTAGGCAACATGCAGGTGAAGGTTCACCGGACGTCCGGAGCGAGGGGGAAAGTCGCGGTGCCTTACCACACCGCCGAGGGCACCGCCAAGGCCGGGGAGGACTACGAGGAGGTGTCGGGCAAGTTGGAGTTTCAGAACGATGAGACCATGTGAGCAGATCTTCTTTCTTGATGCGATGTCTTGTTGTTGCCTCTAATAACTTGATCAAACATCTCAGCCCACACGTTGGTTTGTTAAACAGTCCTGCTAGATTACTGTAGGTTGTCTATTCACCCCGAAAGGATAAAAAGACGGTTTTAATGAGTCACAGATACGTTCACTCTGACAAGTTGAGATCTTACAGAGGGACGATGTGGGAGGATAAGAGGATATAATTGTGAGGCAGATAATGAAACAATGTGGCTGATGTAAATGAAGAAGAACAAGGAGAAGGAGAAGAAGCAGCTTTCTGTGAATGAGTGCAGAATTAACAGGCAGAGCTGTGCTATCTCTGCAGAGGTTATATGGGAGTTCATTGTATTGCAGAGCAATGAAAACTCCACTGCAGGAAACAAAGGAAGTGTATGTGAGTGACAGAGCAGAGGAAGGAAAATCAGACCAGTGATTTCCACAGAAACAAGGAGGGGATGAGGGTTGTGCAGCTCCTGAAACAGGTGCATGTGTGATCATTTTTACAATAGGGTTCATGGAGGCAGCAGCAGAGCAGCTGATGAAAAGAGCAGGGAGGAAAGGTGAAAGTACGATGTCTTTCCAGCTCTTCTCCTGAGCGCTGTGTGGAAGGGCTGGCTGAATGATGAGCAGGCTTCACTTGTTGTGGTGGGTTTTTTTTATGATGAGATGAGCAAAGAACCTGGCAATTATCCACAGCTGTGATTTTTTTTTCTTTCTTAAAAAAGAAAATGCCCTCAACCACATCAATCTCATCGCAAAATGATGAACAGCACAACGAAGGACTAAACAAAGGAATAAAATGTGTCAGATGAATCCGTCTGCATGAAGAGGATTCAGGGCTGGTGTGTAGGTGTATTGTGTAGGTCGGCAAAGTGGGAGGAAAGGCAGGTGAATACGTGGTGTCAGAGAGAATGCACATCTTCCTATTTGTCCTTTTTTCTCTCGCAGTGCAGGTGAGATCTGAATATGTTTCTCTCTGTTTTTGTCAGGTTGCTCATGCACATTTATCTGCTTGCTTTTTGCAAGTTTGCCTGTGTATTTTTAAGGGTGTGTGTGTGTGTGTGTGTCTGTGCTGAATCCACTTTAAACCCACATCAAACCCACATCAAACAAAATGTCGTTCCAAAGGGGGTACTAAAAAGAGCTTCTAGAGTTTCCACAGCAATTAAAGAGAGTGAGATGGGTTAAACGCGTCCCAGAAGTTCTCAACACAGCGCAAAGAGCTGCAGAAGGTGCAGTTAATGAGACAATGGTGTGCAACAATGTGAAATGAGAGGTCGGCAGCTTGTTTCTGCACTCAAATGGAGACTGAGCATTAGATGAAATCCTTACCTACTCAGCCAAGACTCTGTTCATCAGACTATAGCAAGCTGTCGTTGACACAAGCATCATGCACACTTCATATTATCTGTACCCGAACTCCCCGTGACAGTTGCCATTCAGCAGAGAGGAAGGAGTGTGGAGAGCAGGATCCAGCGGAGCAGGACACTGTGCCAGGAGAAACTGATGAAAATAAACGCAACAGGAAATGCCAAAGCTGTGCTCAGCTTCTCCTGTGCTCCTTTGAATAGCAAACCAGGACTTAAAGGGGAATGCGGGAGTAGGCCACTCTGATCACAGGTAGGAGGGTTTGACTCAGACCGTGAGTCAGAATTGCCAGGTCTAGCTGGGTCAAGTCACAGCAGCATACTTATCTTTTTAGGCAGCTGAATGTTAAATCTAAAGCACCTGCTCTTAGAGAAGGACATTTTATTGGGCATTCATCTCCATTTGCAACAGAGATATTTATCAAAGCTGGAGTGGAGCCATCCAACTAAAGTTCCCCAGTTGAAGAGATTTTTAAGAGCTCAAGTCCTCCAACAAGATTACATTTTGTTCCTACTTTATGCTTCTCAGATGCTGGAGTCAGACTGAATTTTTCATGAGGTTGGTTAATTTGCAGCGCTCAGTCTATCCTGTGAAAAGATGCAGGTGAAACCCCATCACAGAGTCTCTGCATCGTCATCTCAGAGCATTTCGGCTTCTGTGGGTGCGTGTCTGTTTGCATCTCTGAGAACATGCTGTGTGTTAAATTCATATCTGTGCTCCTTACTGCTCAGCAGGCTGCCAAAGTTCATCCTTCAAATGGAGCTGGCTTCTCTTCCCCAAGTGTTTCCCTGGGCGTTCAGGACAAAGAGCTGACACTCAGCAGCAGGCCTGCGGGCAGCTCTTTGTCTTTTCCTGTGTGTTTGTTACAGTGTCCCTGTCTTTGTGTGTGTGTGTGTGTGTGTGTATATACATCTGCCTGTCCCAGTTGATGTTTGAGCATGCAGAGGAGCAAAAGAGGAGGAAGCCAAGATTTTAAGCTTTTGACACAGAGCCAAGAAGAACGGTTTAACATGTAGGCGTACAGTTTAATAATAATTTACCATCTAAATTCTGCACTGCAGTAAATAGATTATGATGTACAGACACAAACCTCTGAGCCAAAATAAACAGGCTGACATAGAGAACCGTTTTACATTCTGTGTGTATGGATTAGAGGAAGATCTGCACAGACCCTTTGATGCCTGTGTGTAGCTTCCTCCTGTATCTCTTTTTACGCCTCAAAATGTGTGGCACTATACACTAGTTGAGGCAGAAGTGGATAACGGGGGCAGTTACATAAGCTTAGATGAAAGAGATGTGAGGAGATCACTTCTGAAAAGGGAAATCAATACCCTGATATTCTTTATTTCGCATGCCTAATGTTGTCAGGATCAATAACATCCTGAACTTCCTGACAAACACGGATGAAAGTGGAGCAGCAGAGCCATGGTTGGATAACGTCGACACATTCGTGGCGGTTTTAAAACCTTTGCTTCCTCTGTATTCTCATCAGGGGGGAAGAGAAGGTCCGCCGATATGAAGCTTTCATTTTAAAACAATCAGTCTTTCGTTTCATGTTCACAGCAGTTCATCACATCTAATTGATATAATTAGGCTACACTTTCTAGCCTCGCACGACGTGGCTCACTGGGTGGCAGCATTTGTCGGTCGGCCGCTTTGATCCAGACTGAAACATCCCAATAACCATCGGTTGGTTTTCCACGTTGAACAGACATTCATGATCCCCACAGGATGAATCTGAAAGACAAAGAAAGAAAGAAAAATGTGTTTTACCCACTTAAAAAATGCCCACAAAAAAAGCTAAGATCAGTTGAAGTGTTCACTTTATTCAGAACATTTTCACCTCTTACATTTTTCAACTGTTGAATTACCGTAATCCTACACACAAGCACAACTACGTCAGCTCTGAAGAGCAAGTTTAGAGTGAGCTGCTCCACCGTCGCCACCTGGCAGTGCCTGACTCCGCCCCTAAATCCCAGCTAATCCAAAAGAGCAAAGAGATGCATTCACTCACCCACCTGTCACTCAAAGAGGCCACGCCCTCAATCCTCCATAACTTTAGTCCTATAAAACAAACAGGTGAGTTATATAAACAGGTGTCATCAAGGAGGAAATTAGCTCTAGAGACCAAAACAGTTTTGTACCAGGCTGTAAACATGTTTATTTCTGCTGTAAAGTTGGACATTTTAACATGGGAGTCTGTGAAGATTGAGTCTAGTCTAGTGGTCATTAGAGGAACTGCAGTTTTTATCACATTGTATGTTAGCGTGCTGATGTTAGCCTTGAGCTCAAAGCAGCACTGTGCCTCAGAGTCTTGTTATGTTGTATATTGAGTTTCTTCTCATCTCCCTCGTCTCCTCTGTGCTCATTAGTTCCAGTATCATAAAGCATCGTTTCACTGTTATGTTGCCACACAGAAAAAGTAAAAGTTATCGGAGGTGGGTCATATATCATTATCAATGTCTAAATCTTTTTTTCCCATATAAATATCCTGTACATAATAAGATAATAACACTAACAGAGGAGACTAAATAGTGTTTGTGTTTTATCTGCTGCAGACATGAGAAACACACTTCTTATTCAGCTACACTGCAATATCTCTGGAGCCGGCAGACTCAGTAACTTGCTCAAGGACACTTCAGCATGGCAGATAGGTGCTGACACACTAGTTTGATGAGCTGAATGGCAGTGCCCCCCTCAGACGTGAGCATTTGACATACTGCCATGCATACTGTAGAGGCATTCACTCATTCTCCCTGCTGGCTTCATTTTTGTCAGGGTCTCATGAGGGCTGGAGTCGGCATGCAGAGGGCAGAGAGAAGAGCTGCTCTCCCAGCCTGAACGTAGAGGCATAAAATCACTCACACAATGCCTGTAGGCAGTTCGGAGTCTCCAGCCCTCATGACTTACTCTATATGTCTTTTGACCGTGGGAGGAGACTGGAGCATCCTCACCAAACCAACCCAGGATGTGGAGGAGAGGGAGACTCCAAATAATGAAGGTTCCTGAGCTACTTTTAGAATCACAGCTGCCTGGGTCCTTCTTTCTAGAGATGAGTCAAACACATCACCCCAGGACCCCAGCTCATGTTCACGGGTTAATCCAAGTTAATCCAGCTAATTAATTTACAGATGAAGCACAATACACAAATTCAATACGCTCAGGAAAAGTGAGATGCCCTCAACACTTTTATTAGCAGTTGTAAGAAGACGCAGCCAGACTTTCTGCAGTCTGCCGTTTTTCCTCTCATGCAGAGATTATAACTGCTCAGGTAGAACAGAGATTAGTCCACAGTGCTCAGACAATACAGTCATCTCCTGCACATACGTGTTTGTGTGTGTGACAGATACAATAGCAGGATGTTACTCAGTATGACTTCTCAGAAACTATCCCAGCAACACAGTGAAATGTGATACGTAGTAATTGAGTCTGACTGTGCCTGTTGCAATGAGCTGCAGAGATTAGGAGCTCAGGAGGCAGAGCTGGGGGTGTTATCCACGATCATCCTGATTCTTACAGTAACACTCACTCAAATTTATCGCCAAATTAAAAGGATAGTTTGATATTTTGGAAAAAGTGCTTCTTTGTTTTCTGGCTAAATTGTGGTTTCAGCAGAGCGACACGTGCTGGAACTGTTTCCTAGAAGTCAGGAAATAGTTTCAGCTGCTGGTTGACAGATTTGTCAGCTTTGTATTGTTAAAGCTAAGCTAACCTAGCCACCTGCTAGCTCTAGCTTTGTATTTAGTGTACAGACATGAGAGTCCTATTGATCTTCTTGTCTAACTCTCTGCAAGACAGCGCATTTCTTAAAATGTTGAACTATTCCTTTAACCAGTTTGTTAGCATGTTGGCTAACAGGTAGCTTTATTATGACCTATAGTGACATTTTGTTGCTAGGTGACAACTAGTGGTCGTATTAATTATGACAGGAGCAAAGGGAAAAGTGTTATGACGTAGTATAAAGAGAGAAAGTCCACGTCAGGAGGAGGTGGTGGTGGATGGATGGGTCAACAAAAAACAGGAATATGACACAGGTGATCCATTGTGAAACCAGCTGTTTATATTGTAACCATGACAACAAAGACGTCTAATGTTGAGGAAGTACTTTTTTTTTTAACCCAAATCTCGATCTTTTCCTAAACCTAACCAAGCCATGACCGCTATTGTAGTAACCATGGCAACAAATGTAGGTTGCTGTCGGTACAGTTCATGAATTTTATTACTGTAACCATGACAACCATGGTCTGCTACTTCAGGAGAGACTCCTATGGGTCGTATGGGAGGGCTGAAAGAAACGTCCTGTGTGCTTGTTCAGGTTGGAGGAGTTGCTGGTTTGTTACCGGTCGTCTTCCAACATGAGGTAAAGTTACCAAATCAGACATAGATAATTAAGCAATAATACTGCAATAGTTTGATATGTTGATTTGTGCCTCACACTACACTACCCATGAGCCTCAGTGACAATTCTTATTCACAATAGATTCACTTGTCCAATTGTGAATTATTTATTGGATCTACGATGCTCAGCGATCTTCACTCTGCCATCAGCTGAAGGCTGAAGCTCCATGGGACTGATGTACTTGATTATTTCACTGAAGCAGATATTTTTAAATTTTTCCTTGTAGTTGCTCAGTTGTTGTATTTATGGTTCAGTCTTGAAAAAAAATATATATATAAAAACTATATTTGTAAGACTAATTCATGATAACAGTTTAGTCTCAGTTGATTTGTTCATCTTTGGTCTTGTTATCATCCACCTTTTGTCTGAAATTATTTCAAATGCGCGCTGGACTCCGGCAGAGGTCGAGATTTAAACGACCAGCTAACGAGCCCGATGCAGCACGTGAACCCTCCTCCCTGCTGCTTTTCATGTCTAGTTTAGTCAGAGGTCCACGAAACGTGAATGTTTGTCCGAGCGCTGACAGATACATTCTGTTCATGTTGAAACGCTGCAGCAGGACAAACAGTATCTGCCCCAAGTGTGATGTAATGTCAAGATGGCTGCTGCGTGAAAACGGTCCATAGCAACTGAACAGTCATATCTTATTTTAAGGCCTCTCCATGATGCTTCAAAGTAAACTCACCTTGCAACTGTACATATAGCACTTGAAAAAGCAGCTTGTTCAAAAGATGAAGTCTTTTGTTTCCATTGTGAGGACTCGAGGCTGAGCTGCGGTTCCCTCTCGCTCCCACCGGCATGACTTTCTCTGACATTTGACAGCCGGTGACGTATCATTCATGTTTAAAATAAACTTCTTCTCTTCTGCAAGCAAAAGCTGTTCCTGCGTGTTGTCGAATCCTGAGTGAATATGTGTAGACAGAAATAGACAGCCACCCACATATCATTAGGGAGATGGAGGGAGAAGGGCGAGAAAGACTCACTGTGACAGTGTGAGAGAACGAAGCGGGCTGAGGAAAACATGTCGACCACAGACTGATGCCACAGCCTAACGTGCGTTTGTCGGGTTAACACTGGCTTTAACCTGCGTGCAGCCGTAGATGGGCAGCGCTTAATTTCCACAGACAACAAGATAAAAATAATTCAATTTCTCATGACTTAAAAGTTGAAGTGTGTGGGAGGGGTGTGGGCTATTTCCCTCTCTATACTCTAATCGGATTAATGGTGTAGAAGGAGTTCGCCCTCTTGTGGGATGCTGGGAAAAAAAATGCATTTCAATATGTCATATAGTACATAGTGTTCTGCACTACAGTGTATTTGTTAATTTCCTTAAAATCTTGAGCTGCCATCTTCTTATCTAACAGCTCTGATTCATGATTCATTGTGTAGGCAGTCTATCTCTTGGCTGCACTGGTCTCATTCGAGTGTGTACAAAAGCACAAGCATTAGAAGCTGCTTTCACTGGTTGCCTGGGATCTATTTTTGATTGGCTTTAGGTAACAAAAAAAAGGTTCGCTCACGTTCCCTGAATAAAGCTAATTAATGAATAAATCTCTCCTTTTGGCTCCATCCTTTTCTTCTTTCTCTTGACCTCACTTTTAGGAAGCTGTTGAATGTGAAGATCATCGACGATGAGGAGTACGAGAAGAACAAGACCTTCACGATTGTGTTGGAGGAGCCCATCCTGCTGGAGGTGGGACAGAGACACGGTGAGGTGAAGGCCGCAGCTGCGAGCTACAGCAGCAGAGTGGTCCTCATTATTTTATGGCTTAAAATACATATTAATTAGCAGCCACTCTCCTTTATATTTTATTTAGATTTTTGGGGCTTGTGCAGTTTAAATCTGAAAGGTTTGGATGGTGGTAAATCCTCACAAACAGGATGGAAGCCAGCAGGACTGAGGTGAAGGAAAGAGCAGCAGCAGGGTTTTTCTTTTTATTCCTGCAAAGAAAAAAGAAAAAACGGTTTCAAAGAGGTGACAAAAATATAGTACAAATCTTACAAGCAGCTTCTCTGGTGCAGCAGACTCCAACAACAGCGGTGACACAACCTGACCACCCCCCCCCCGGACACACAATGCTGCTCTCTCACCTGGTATAAATGTCAACTCTACACTGGAGGCTCATGACCACTCCCACTAACTTTAGCAAACAACGTCAACATTTACATACACACAGTACACATGACCTCTGTCTAATGCAGGACAAATAAATGACAACAAACTCAAGAAATACTAATACTAATACCAGTAGCCCCCGGAAGTCGATCTCAAAGGGACGGTTCAAAAATAAAAGCACAACATAACAAGAATCTACTTCCTGTATTAGATTATTTATAATAACATCAATAATAATAATAATAATAATAATAATAACAACAATAATAATAATTAAAATACATTTTTCATCCTCCACATCAGAAACACAGATTATGTCAAGCGAAAACAAAAGCAGCCAAAATGCCCATCCTGCTAGCTTAGCTTAGCTTAGCTTAGCTTAGCTTAGCTTAGCTAGCTGGACACCAGGGCTCACCTGTTCGGTTTCCTCCTCGTTGGTAATCGTGGAAATTCGAAATCGAAGCAGTTGAAGTTATAAGCAGAGTTAGAAGTTTTTTGTGTTTGAGTTTTTGTTGTTTTTTGTTTTTCTGACAGACAGACACACACACACACACACACACACACACACACACACACACACACACACACACACACACACA